>NC_045975.1:91119-272841 GCF_010909765.2 Amblyraja radiata | reverse complement strand
TTCTCTCTCTGCCCTCACTCTCTACCCCCCCCCCTCTCTAGATGTGACTGCAAGTTGGGGGCTATGCATCAGTAGATAGGGTGGCTATGGGGTAAAAGAAGAAAATTAATAAAATTAATATAATATCAAGGGGGGTAATTAGCGTGAGTGGGGGGGGGGGGTGTGGGGGGGATAGTTAGTGTTTGTGACGCTGCATGCCGCCTCCCCCCCCCCCCCCCACAACCGCACGTTGGGGGAACAGACCCAACGGGTCGGCGCTTCGTCTAGTGTATATATATATATATATATATATATATATATAATATAATATAATGGGTGAGCAGCTAAGTTCCATTAGATTGATTCCCGACACGACGAGTGATCTATTGAAACATAATAGAGACACTAATACAAATAACATTTTTCACTCATAGATTAGTAAACTTTTTGGATGCTCTAAATGAAAGGCGGAAGTAGTTTAGTTGAAGAGATATAGCGCGGAAACAGGCCCTTCAGCCCACCGAGTCCGTGCCGACCAGCGATCTCCGCACACTATCACTATCCTACACACACTAGGGATAATTTTACATTTGTACCAAGTCAATTAACCTACCAACCTGTAGGTCTTTGGAGTGTGCAAAGAAACCGAAGATCTCGGAGAAAACCCACGCGTTCATCATGGGGAGAACGTACAATGGAAGCCGGGCCGCCGGCGCCGTAAGCGCTGTCCCACCATGCGGCCCATATTGTTGAATATCTTCATCACAGATCGATAGATGTTTAGATATGAAGAGAATCAAGGTGCAGGGAGTTAGTGCTGGAAGCCCCCCGTTCACCAAGAGAAGATCAGGGAGGACTCTCAAAGAAGATGACGGTGTAGAAGTTCCCAGGGACTGATAATATCCAAACCAGGTTATTGGGGAAGGCAATAGAGATCTCGTTTGGGCTGTGACTGGGCCAGTACAGGGATAGGACCTACTTGCATGCGGAAAAGCATGGACATGGTAGGGATAGTCAGCCATGATCATATTGAATGGCGGTGCAGGCTCGAAGGGCCGAATGGCCTACTCCTGCACCTATTTTCTATGTATCTATGTATCTATCGCGGTTTGGTGAGGGGGAGATATGGTAGCAAACATTCTCTCAACGCGTCTAAAACCAATGACATATGTTTAGGCGGCATCTGAAGAAGATGTTTTTCTCAGAGAGGAAGTTGGTGCCTGGAACACACTCACACAACATAACTATTATGCAGAGAAAGAGTTGAATCATTAAGTTCTGCAGATGTATAAATGGATCAACATGGAGGTGGTGGGTCGAAGGGCCTGTAGTTGTGATGGAGGACCTAATGACCCTAAAACCTGCCCTTATCAAAGCCAATCACGGAATCCACTCGCACGCAGCCGCCTGAATACCGGGCGTTTGCAATCACACGCAGCCGCTTGCAATCCCAGTAGCGAACCCGCGGGAGAGGGTCTGCTAACACTGGGAAATCACCCCACGGGCTAGTAACGCGACTCTGCCAGCGATTCAAAATATGCACCAAGAATGTAATTCCAAAACGCCTACTCTCCGCGTGGTCTCTACCTCTCCCTCGTGAGTTTATTCTGGGCGGCCGCGGGCGCCTCTCCCCCACCTCCTCTCGCCTCCTGTCCCCCCTCCTCTCGCCTCCTGTCCCCTTCCCCCCCCCTCCTGTTCCCCCCGCCACCTGTCTCTCCCACCCCCTCCTGTCTCCCCCCTCCTGTCCCCCCCACCTGTCCCCCCTCCTGTCCCCCCCACCTGTCCCCCCTCCTGTCCCTTCCCCCCTCGCCTCCTGTCCCTTCCCCCCTCGTCTCCTGTCCCTTCCCCCGGGAATCGCACCCCCCTCCTGTCCCCCCCCCCCCCCCTGACCTCCCCTCTCCTCCTGCCCCCCCCCCTCCCCCGTGGACAAAACCAGCGCGTCTCGTCGTGAATATAACCCCCCGCGGGTGGAAGTGAAGATTCACAAACCTGGATTTATTTCACCGGCGGTGTTGCACTAGAGTTACCCCGCAAAAAGACACAAAGTGCTGGAGTAATCTCTGGTTAACATGGCGAGGTGACGTTTTAAATCAAGACCCTAAATCTGTTCCGAAGCGTCACCCATCCATTCCATCCCCTCCAGAGAGGCTGCGCGACCCGTTGAGTTACTCCAGCACTTTGTGTTTTTTGTAAACTAGCACGTACAATTGCTGGTGTCCACACGGGATTTATCCACGCAGGGTGTGGTCGCTCCCGGGGAGACTCGGGGCGATCCCGATTCCGCCCCGAATGAGCACCCAGAGATTTAACCCAGGCCACGACAAACCCCCACTCCCCACTCCAACTCCCCTCCCCACTCCGACCCCCTCCCCCTCCAACCCTCTCCCTCTCCACCCCCCCCCCCACCTCCAGCCCCCTCACACCCTCCACCCCCCACTCCCCCCTCAAACCGTCTCCCTCCCCTCCAGCCCCTTCACCCCTACAACACTCTCCCTTCCTCCCCACAACACCCCCCCCCCCCTTACCCAACCCTCCCCCCACTCCCTCTGTGATGGGTGGGGAGTCTGGGAATGTCTGCTCCCCGCGGGGGTCTTTCCTCTCCCTCGGGAATCTCCCCCCCCCCCCCCCGGCCACACTCACTTTCACCGAGAAGACCATGGCGGTGAGTCCGAGGCAGCAGATGTTCATGTAGAAGAGGTTGAAGATGGACCAGGGCAGGTGATCACGCACCGGCATCGCGACGGACACCGTCTGCACGGAGCGAGGAGTCATTGGCACCTGGTCACTTCTGTACTCCATCGTGGACTGCAGGGAACGAGCGGAGTTGCGAGACGGGGCTGGTCAGGCAAGGCGGGGCTTGGAGCGAGTGCCAAGCACAACGAACGGAGGGGCGAGTGCACAATGAGCCGACAAGCCGCGACCTCCACAGCAGCCGCGATCTCCTCGCTGGAGTTGAGAAGAATGAGGGGAAACATAGAAACATAGAAATTAGGTGCAGGAGTAGGCCATTCGGCCCTTCGAGCCTGCACCGCCATTCAATATGATCATGGCTGATCATCCAACTCAGTATCCCGTACCTGCCTTCTCACCATACCCTCTGATCCCCTTAGCCACAAGGGCCACATCTAACTCCCTCTTAAATATAGCCAATGAACTGGCATCGACTACCCTCTGTGGCAGGGAGTTCCAGAGATTCACCACTCTCTGTGTGAAAAAAGTTCTTCTCATCTCGGTTTTAAAGGATTTCCCCCTTATCCTTAAGCTGTGACCCCTTGTCCTGGACTTCCCCAACATCGGGAGCAATCTTCCTGCATCTAGCCTGTCCAACCCCTTAAGAATTTTGTAAGTTTCTATAAGATCCCCTCTCAATCTCCTAAATTCTAGAGAGTATAAACCAAGTCTATCCAGTCTTTCTTCATAAGACAGTCCTGACATCCCAGGAATCAGTCTGGTGAACCTTCTCTGCACTCCCTCTATGGCAATAATGTCCTTCCTCAGATTTGGAGACCAAAACTGTACGCAATACTCCAGGTGTGGTCTCACCAAGACCCTGTACAACTGCAGTAGAACCTCCCTGCTCCTATACTCAAATCCTTTTGCTATGAAAGCTAACATACCATTCGCTTTCTTCACTGCCTGCTGCACCTGCATGCCTACTTTCAATGACTGGTGTACCATGACACCCAGGTCTCGCTGCATCTCCCCTTTTCCTAGTCGGCCACCATTTAGATAATAGTCTGCTTTCCTGTTTTTGCCACCAAAATGGAGAACCTCATTGAAACTGAACAGTGAAAGGCTTGGATAGGGTGGGTGTTTCCACTTCCTCGACTTCCTCATTCACAGACCACAGTCTGTTCGTATTGGTGGAAATGTGTCAGCCTCGATAACAATCAGCACGGGAGCACCTCAAGGCTGCGTGCTCAGCCCCCTGCTGTACTCACTCTATACTCATGACTGCGTAGCCGGTCACAGTGCGAACTCCATCATCAAGTTCGCTGACAATACCACTGTTGTGGGACGTATCACTAATGGGGATGAGTCAGAGTATAGAAGAGAGATCGAGCTACTGTCCATATGGTGCCAGCACAATAACCTGGCCCTCAACACCAGCAAAACCAAGGAACTGATTGTGGACTTTGGAAGGAGTAGGATGGGGATCCACAGTCCCGTTTATATCAATGGGTCGATGGTTGAAAGGATCAAGAGCTTCAAATTCCTGGGCGTGCACATCTCTGAAGATCTTTACTGGTCCGAGAACACCGATGCAATTATCAAGAAAGCACATCAGCGCCTCTATTTCCTGAGAAGATTACGGAGAGTCGGTTTGTCAAGGAGGACTCTCTCTAACTTCTACAGGTGCACAGTAGAGAGCATGCTGACTGGTTGCATCGTGGCTTGGTTCAGCAACTTGAGCGCCCTGGAGAGGAAGGGACTACAAAAAGTAGTAAACACTGCCCAGTCCATCATCGGTTCTGACCTACCTTCCATCGAGGGGATTTATCGCAGTCGCTGCCTCAAAAAGGCTGGCAGTATCATCAAAGACACCCATCCTGGCCACACACTCATCTCCCTGCTACCTTCAGGTAGAAGGTACAGGAGCCTGAAGACTGCAACGACCAGGTTCAGGAATAGCTACTTCCCCACAGCCATCAGACTATTAAACCTGGCTCGGACAAAACTCTGAACATTAATAACCCATTATCGGTTATTTGCACTTTATCAGTTTATTTATCCATGCGTTTAGTAGTCAATGCCTGCTATGTTCTGTGTGCTGAAGCAAAGCAAGAATTACATTGTCCTATCAGGGACACATGACAATAACCTCACTTGAACTTGAACTTGAACTTGAGGGGAACCTCCTTCAGTGTGTGAGCGATCTGCAGAACAAAGATCCTATAGCGGAGCTGAGCTGTAGAATCTTTGTACTGCAGAACTTTATCGATCTTTCTGCGCCTTTTGAAGAACGGAGGGGTGGGTGGGCTAACGTACCTCGTGGAAAACTGCGCATGCGCGTTGACAGCAGCTGCATTAATCTGGGGGGGAGGGGCGAGACCACGAGGAAAGGCATTGTGAGGTCAGCAGCTGGGCAATCTTAATCTTTTTTTTAAATGTCAGTTTGGTGATGGAAATAATGGACTATATTTATAGACTGGATTTTTTAAATCATAAGGGAAATTTCTACCAGAAAGGGGTTGGGGAAGAGGATAGAGGGAGGAGGAGGGAGGGAGGGGAGGGAGGAGGGAGAGGGGGAAAGGGGGAAGAGTGTGGAGGGAGTGGAGAGGGGGAAGAGTATGGAAGGAGGGGAAGAGTGGTAGGGGGAGGGGGGAGAGTGGGGAGGGAGGGGGAGGGTAAGAGTGGGGAAGGGAGGGTTGGGGAGGGAGAGGGGTGGGGGAAGGGGGGAGAGAAGTGGAAGAGTGGGAAGGGAGGGGGAAAGGGGGAGGGGGAGAGTGATGGGAAATGGGGGGAGAGAGTTGGGGGTGGGGGTGGGGGGAGGAGATGGGTGAGGAGAGGAAGATGGAGAGGGGGGTGGGGGAGGGGTGAGAGAGGGATGGGGGGGGGGGGGAGTCCATCTATTCCCCACTCCCTATCACCCCCCACTCCTCTCCCTCTATTCCCACACTCTCCCTCCTCACCTCCCCCATTACCCACTCTCCCTCCCCACTCCCTCCTCTCCCTCAAAGGGAGGGGGAGTGGGGAAGAGGGGGAGTGGGGTAGGGGTAGTGTTGGAAGAGGGAGAGAGGGGTAGGGGTGGGGGGGAGAGAGGTGGGGGTTGGGGGTGGGAGAGGAGGAGGGAGAGTGGGGAGGGAGAGAGGGAGGGGGAGGGGTAGGGGCAGTCCATCTGTTCCCCATTCCCTATCACCCCCAATCCTCTTTCTCTATTCCCACACACGTGATGACGCGCTTCGACACAGGCTGCGGGGGGGGGCTGGGGCAGGTGCAAAGGCATATGTAAATGGCTCCATTCCGATTGGACATCTGTGAGCATTGGGCATTGTGACATCACACGATGGAACGTTCACCAACATTCTATGGGTTTTTTGAGGGGAGGGGGAAGGATTTTATTAAAAATGTGTACATAAACACTACAAAATTTAATGAGAAGTGGATCTGAGAATGTAAAAGTGAAATCTCTACCGAAATGGAAAAAATCACGAAATTTGAGCAAGGAATCAAAGGCCAAATCACATACACACACACCCAC
This sequence comes from Amblyraja radiata, assembly GCF_010909765.2. Lineage (NCBI taxonomy): Eukaryota > Metazoa > Chordata > Chondrichthyes > Rajiformes > Rajidae > Amblyraja > Amblyraja radiata. The sequence goes on along the minus strand of NC_045975.1, from coordinate 266,660 downwards.
AATCACACACACACACATACACACACACACACACACACACACACACACACACACACACACCCACAATCACACACACACACACACACACACACACACACACACACACACACACACACACACACACACACACACACACACACACACACACACACACATACACCCACAATCACACACACACACACACACACACACACACACACACACACACACACACACACACACACACACACACACACACACACACATTCCCTCTGTCCGAGCACGACGTGAGTAGGGCTCTGACACGGGTGAACACGAGGAAAGCTGCAGGCCCCGATGGCATCTCGGGGCGAGTACTTAAGTCCTGTGCTACGCAGCTAGCTCCAGTGCTCACTACAATATTCAACCTCTCCCTGGACAAGTCCGTGGCCCTTTACGTGGTACATTACAAACCCACTGACTCACATGGCTATCTGGACTACACGTCTTCCCACCCTGCCCCCTGTAAAGACTCCATCCCCTACTCCCAATTCCTCCGCCTACGCCGCATCTGTTCCCAGGATGAGACATTCCACACCAGGGCATCGGAAATGTCCTCGTTCTTCAGGGAACGGGGATTCCCCTCCGCCACCATAGATGAGGCTCACACCAGGGTCTCATCCATACCCCGTAACACTGCTCTCTCTCCCCATCCCCGCACTCGCAACAAGGGCAGAGTCCCTCTGGTCCTCACCTTTCACCCCACTAGCCGCCAAATACAACACATAATCCTCCGCCATTTCCGCCACCTCCAACGTGACCCCACCACTCGCCACATCTTCCCATCTCCCCCCATGTCTGCCTTCCGCAAAGACCGCTCCCTCCGCAACTCCCTCGTCAATTCTTCCCTTCCCTCCCGCACCACCCCCTCCCCGGGCACTTTCCGTTGCAACCGCAAGAAATGCAACACCTGTCCCTTCACCTCCCCCCTCGACTCCATTCAAGGACCCAAGCAGTCGTTCCAGGTGCGACAAAGGTTCACCTGTATCTCCTCCAACCTCATCTACTGCATCCGCTGCTCTAGATGTCAGCTGATTTACATCGGGGAGACCAAGCGTAGGTTGGGCGATCGTTTCGCCGAACACCTCCGCTCAGTCCGCAAAAACCTACCTGAACTCCCGGTGGCTCAGCACTTCAACTCCCCCTCCCATTCCCAATCCAACCTCTCTGTCCTGGGTCTCCTATAAAAAAACTTTGAAGAAGTCCGTGGCCCTGCCTGCTTCAAAAAATCCATAATTGTACCGGTACCAAAAAATGCCTCCCCAGCTTGTCTGAATGACTACCGTCCGGTGGCCCTCACCTCGGTAGTCATGAAATGGTTTGAGAGGCTGGTGAAGAAACACATCTGCGCCTTCCTCTCTCGCAACATGGACCCGTTGCAGTTCGCATACCGTCCGAACAGATCCACGGATGATGCGGTCTCCCAGATTTTGCACACCGCTCTCTCTCATCTTGACAGCCAGAAGGGGGGCTACGTGAGGATGCTGTTCATAGACTTCAGTTCAGCCTTCAACACGATAGTCCCCACCAGACTGGCCGAGAAGCTACTGGAATTAGGGCTCAACACCCCCCTGTGTGCCTGGGCCCTGGACTTTCTCACCGCTGGGCCCCAGGTAGTCAAGGTGGGAGGGAATACATCGAAGTCCCTCACCCTGAGCACAGGATCGCCCCAGGGTTGCGTCCTCAGCCCCCTTTTGTACTCCTTGTACACACATGACTGTGTGGCTAGGTTCAACTCCAACTCAATAATTAAGTTTGCTGATGACACTGTGGTGGTGGGCCTGATCTCAGACAACGATGAGAAGGCCTACCGGGAGGAGGTGCCTGATCTAGCACTCTGGTGTCAGGACAACAGCTCTTGACTCTTGAACATCAAAAAAACTAAGGATCTGATCGTGGACTTTAGGAGGGCACATCATCCGAGGACCTACACACCATTGAGGATAAATGGGGATACTGTGGATAGGGTGAGCTGTTTTAAATACCTGGGAGTCCACATCTCTGAGGATATGACATGGACATCACACGCCGCAGCACTCGTGAGTAAGGCAAGAGCGCCTTTACCACCTCAGGCAATTGAGGAAGTTCAGAGTGTCTCCGAGGATGTCCCCATCAGGAAGGCGCTACAGCTCACTGCCCGCCAAGACATCTCGATTTAAAAACAGTTCTTACCCACACGCAATCCGAATTCTGAACACACTATGACAACAGCACATATCCTCCCCATGCATGTACTGTATATTGTATGATGTTGTGTTTTATGTTATGTTTGACGGGAATCAGCCTACCTTGTAACATCCTGTACTGAACCTGAATTCCACCATCTTGACTGTGTGGTCATTAAATAATCTAATCTAATCTAATCTAATCCTCCAGTGCTTCAACTCAGTGGCTGTGGGAAGCATCTTGTCCGGAAATATTACCATCTGGTTTGGGAATTGCTCTGCCCAGGCCAAGAAGGCTCTGCAGAGAGTAGTGCGTTCGGCCGACCGCACTATGGGATCTTCACTCGCCCCCCTGCAGGAACTATACATCAGGAGGTGCAACTCCAGAGCAAATAAAATCATGGGAGACCCCTTCCACCCATACAACGGCCTGTTCCAGCTGCTACGGTCAGGCAAAAGCCTCCGTTGCCATGCGGTGAGAACGGAGAGGTTGAGAAGGAGATTCTTCCCAAAGGCCATTCGGACTGTAAACTCCTACCTCACCAGGGACTAACTTTACTGTACCTTTTTACATAGAAACATAGAAAATAGGTGCAGGAGTAGGCCATTCGGCCCTTCGAGCCTGCACCGCCATTCAATATGATCATGTTGATGGATACTGATCAGGATACTGATCATCCAACTCAGTATCCTGTACCTGCCTTCTCTCCATACCCCCTGATCCCTTTAGCCACAAGGGCCACATCTAACTCCCTCTTAAATATAGCCGATGAACTGGCCTCAACTACCTTCTGTGGCAGAGAATTCCAGAGATTCACCACTCTGTGTGAAAATATTTTCCTCATCTCGGTCCTAAAAGATTTCCCCCTTATCTTTAAACTGTGACCCCTTGTTCTGGACTTCCCCAACATCGGGAACAATCTTCCTGCATCTAGCCTGTCCAACCCCTTAAGAATTTTGTATTTTTCTATAAGATCCCCCCTTAATCTTCTAAATTCTAGCGAGTACAAACCTTTTCCTTCCGCCCACAATATTTAATATGTAAAAGAATATGTGATTCTGTTTGTAGTTTGTTTGGTTGTTTGTTTGTTTGTCCGCGAGCATTGCCACTTTTCATTTCACTGCACATCTCGTATGTGTATGTGACGAATAAACTTGACTTGACTTGACACACACACCCAGACACACACACACACACCCACACACACCCACACACACCCACCCACACACACAGTTTTAATATATAGATAGATAGATAGATAGATATGAATATATGAATATGAATGATAGATAGATGGGATGTTTACATTTCATGTTGGGGAGTAGCAGAGGTGTGGGACACAGTGTAGGTCGAGTTAGGGTGAGCTTTGTAGAATCTACTAAATCCCACGACAGAAAGTAAAGAACATACGACACTTAGCTGAGCCAGACACCTTGTTTATTCTAGAAGCTTCTTTTTACCTTAATTCTCACTAATCATAACCCGTGTGCAGATAAGGCCAATGAGTGCATCTGACCTTGGAGTTATTATTGAACTCTTGTGGCTCGTGAGGTTGCTGGCGAGTTGCCAGCGGTGACAGGCTGTTAGCAAAACCACCGTGGGAGTGAAGTCACCACAGATCCTCCCTCAGCCACCGAGTCACACAAAGTGGAGACCGCCTGGCCTGGCCTGGCCCGGCCCGGTCCCGGTCCCGGGGCCGGTCCCGGTCCCGGTCCCGGGGCCGGTCCCGGTCCCGGTCCCGGGGCCGGTCCCGGTCCCGGTCCCGGGGCCGGTCCCGGTCCCGGTCCCGGGGCCGGTCCCGGTCCCGGTCCCGGGGCCGGTCCCGGTCTGGCGGGTTGGTTTTACTGCCTGGTCTTGATTGGTTCTGCAGTGTGGGAGGTTTTTGACAGGAAGTGTTGGGGTCTTGTAACTTCGCCGGTTAGGTGGGTGAGGTCGCGGTTGGTTCCCTACGTCTGCTGGCTTTAACAGGTCGACAGATACAGTGTCCGTTTTTCAGTTCCGATTAATCACAAAACTCTTGGGTAGGCGTTGGGTGTCTTGGTACAAGCCATCTTATGCTTGCTGAAGAGTTCGGCGGGCGGTTTCATGTCAGACCCAAACATGTGTGCAGCGTTGGAGATCTACAGGCACGTAGACCATTGCAGGTGTTTGCCACATTGGTGTCGGCCTGAGTAGCTGCGTAGCTCGCTGTAATTGATCGACATACCTGTTTGGGTAGTAGGGTCTGTCCGTGGGAATTGGTTCGACAAATTCGCCGGGCAGCTTCAGAGTTGTTCCGTAAACCAGAGGCAACCGTTCACTCCAGTTCAACACATCTCCTCCAGCTTCCAGAGCGGATTTCAACTGGCGATGGAGCCATTCAATCAGGCCGTTCACTTGTGGATGATATGCAGTCATTCCAATCCGGTTCATACCCAAAAGGTCGGCTAGTGTCTGAAACAGCGCAGACACGAATTGCGGTCCTCGGTCTGTTGTGATTGTACTTGGGACCCCAAAGACCGAAATCCATCGGTCAACGAAAGCGCGGGCTATTGTTTCCGCTGAAACATTGATGATTGGGATAGTATCTTGCTATCTTGTGATAGACAATAGACCTTAGACAATAAGTACAGGGGTAGGCCATTCGGCCCTTTGAGCCAGCACCGCCATTCAATGTGATCATGGCTGATCATTCACAATCAGTACCCCGCTCCTGTCTTCTCCCCATATCCCTTGACTCCGCTATCTTAAAGAGTATCTAACTCTCTTTTGAACGCCTCCAGAGAATTGGCTTCCACTGCCTTCTAAGGCAGAGAATTCCACAGATTAACAACTTTGTGAAAAAGGCAAGATGCTATTTGTTTTCACAAGTGAGCAGATATGTATAGTTTCTTGCCGGTGGGAGTGGGCCAACCAGGTCCAGGTGCACGTGCTCGAAACGAGTGTCCGGTACAGGAAACTCATCGAAAGGGGTCTTAGTGTGTCTGAAGATCTTGGATTGATGACATGGTAGACGACTTCGCCCATAATCCAACGTCAGCGGCTGGGCTTGTACACTCTGGAGTTTAGAAGGATGAGAGCAAATCTTATTGAAACATATAAGATTGTTAATGGTTTGGTCATGCTAGAGGCAGGAAACATGTTCCCGGTGTTGGGGGAGTCCAGAACCAGGGGCCGCAGTTTAAGAATAAGGGGTAAGCCATTTAGAACGGAGATGAGGAAACACTTTTTCTCACAGAGGCTTGTGAGTCTGTGGAATTCTCTGCTTCAGAGGGAGGTGGAGGCCGGTTCTCTGGATACTTTCAAGAGAGAGCTAGATTGGGCTCTTAAAGATAGCGGAGTCAGGGGATATGGGGAGAAGGCAGGAAAGGGGTACTGATTGGGGATGATCAGCCGTGATCACATTGAATGGCGGTGCTAGCTCGAAGGGCCGAATGGCCTACTCCTGCACCTATTGTCTATTGTCTGTCACGCTTGATGAAAGGCCACATGAAACGCTCGGAGATTAGTTTTATCGTAGCCTTCTTGCCCGGATGTGATAGTTGTGCAGCGCCTGGCGCATCGTCCAAGGCACAAACGGCATTGGTTTGCCAGTGGAAGTGTCACTTTCGTCGTCATACATTTTGCGAGTGAGTGGAAGGTTGCATGTAGCAATGGAGTCACTAGTTGTAAAATCTACTAAATCCCAGGACAGAAAGTAAAGAACAAACAACACTTAGCTGAGCCAAACACCCCAATAATTCCAGAAGCCTCTTTTTACCTTCATTCCCACCAATCATAACCCGTGTGCAGATAAGGCCAATTAGTGCATCTGACCTTGGAGTTTTATTGAGCTCTTGTGGCTGGACCTTCTCTTGAGGTTGCTGGCGAGTCGCCAGCGGTGACAGGCTACACACAAAACTGCGTGAAGGAGCAGACATGGGCATGGAATTATGGGGAGGGGGGGGGGGCAGTGGGGGCTGGGGTTGGCGCAGACATGGGCATGGAGGCATGTGGGTGGTGCATACATATGTGGGGGTGCTGACCAGGGCAATGTGAGACATGTGTGTGTGTGGGGGGGGGGTTGCTGTAATGGGCATAGTTTTTCTCCCCTCCATTCTTTCATTTCAGAAATCGGTCTGGGCCTGAAATATTGAATGCCCCACAGATGCTGCTGGATTCCTCCAGTCCTTTGTTATGGTTAAGATGGATACATTCACAGGGCTAGCCAAGAGGCACCCAGGCTGATGCATGTGATGAAGATACTTAATAGACGATATGCTAGAGGACAGCAAGTGTGGTAGCTCTATTCAACAAGAGCAGAAAGATAAGACAGGTAATTATAGACTGATTCATCTAATCTCAATGCTGGAGACATTTTGGAAAACATTCTAAGGGACAGGATCAATTTGGAAAAGGAAGGATTGATGAAGGATTGCACGGATTTGTTTCGATGGGAGATCATGTCTGACGAACAAAGTGGGGAGAATACTAATATGCAAGGGCAGTTTAAGATTAAGAAGGAGGAGGTGTTGGGGTTCTTGAAGATCATTAATGTGGATAAATCTCCAAGACATGGGATTTATCCCGTGTTATTGAGGGCGACAAGAGAGGAGATTGCAGGACTTTAGCTACTTTAGTTACTGTACATGCATGGTCCCTGACCCCTGGAGAGCAACAACTGGAATGTTCTCTTATTTAAGATAAATTATTTATTGATAAATGTGAGGTTATCCGCTTTGGCGGCAAAAACAAGGGGGCAGAATATTATCTCAATGGGGTTAGATTAGGTAAGGAGGAGGTGCAGCGAGACCTGGGTGTCCTTATACACCAGTCACTGAAAGTTGACGTGCAGGTACAGCAGGCAGTGAAGAAAGCTAATGGAATGTTGGCCTTCATAACAAGAGGATTTCAGTATAGGAGTAAAGAGGTTCTTCTGCTGTTGTATTGGGCTCTGGTAAAACCACATCTGGAGGATTGTGTACAGTTTTGGTCTCCTAATTTGAGGAAGGACATCCTGGTGATTGAGGCAGTGCAGCGTAGGTTCACGAGATTGATCCCTGGGATGGCGGGACTGTCATATGAGGAAAGATTGAAAAGACTAGGCTTGTATTCACTGATGTTTAGAAGGATGAGGGGAGATCTTATAGAAACATATAAAATTATAAAAGGACTGGACAAGCTAGATGCAGGAAAAATATTCCCAATGTTGGGCAAGTCCAGAACCAGGGGCCACAGTCTTAGGATAAAGGGGAGACCATTTATGACTGAGGAAAGAAAACACGTTTTCACCCAGAGAGTTGTGAATTTGTGCAATTCCTTGCCACAGAGGGCAGTGGAGGCCAAATCACTGGATGGATTTAAGAGAGATTTAGAAAGAGCTCTAAAGGCTAGTGGAGTCAAGGGATATGGGGAGAAGGCAGTCACGGGTTATTGATTGGGGACGATCAGCCATGATCACAATGAATGGTGGTGCTGGCTCGAAGGGCCGAATGGCCTCCTCCTGCACCTGTTTTCTATGTTTCTATAAGGGAGGTAGAAAGAATCGAGGGAATTATTGGTCAATGGGCCTCATATCAGTGTTAGTGAAGGTTTTGGGATACTTCAGGATATGATTAGGGCCAGTCAGCATGTGCATGGCAGGTTATGGTTTACTAACTTGGTTGGGTTTGCCAATGGTAATCAATGGTAATCCAAGCAAGTGTGAGGTGTTGCACTTTGGGAGGTTGACAGTGAAAGGAAAATATACAATTAAGAGGGAGAGGGGTGAGGAGAGGGAGATGGAGAGGGGAAGGAGAGAGGGATCGGGGAGAGGTGTGGGGGAGGGATGGGGGAGGGAGGGGAGGAGGGAGATGGGGTAGGGGAGGGAGGGAGAAGAGTGTGGAGGGAGGGGAAGAGGGGAGAGGGTGGGAGTGGGAGGGGGAGGGGGAGGGTGGAGCAAAGTGGAAGAGTGGGTAGGGAGGGATGGTTAGAGGGGTAGGGGGAGTGGTGGGGGGTGAGAGGGGAGGGAGGGGGAAGGGAGGGGAAGAGAGAGGGGTGGGGGAGGGAGAGGTGTGGGGTAAGTGGGAGAGAAGTGGAAGAGTGGGGAGGGAGGAGTAGGGGAGAGGTGGAAGAGGGACAGAGGGGAAGGGGGCGGAGGGAGAGGGAAGGAGGGCGGAGGAGAGAGGGATGGGGGTGGGCTAGAGAGGGAAGGGGGGTGGGGGAGAGAGGGATGGGGGTGGGAGGAGGAGGGGGAGGAGAGGGAGAGGGGTGAGGAGAGGGAGATGGAGAGGGGGAGGAGAAAGGGATGGGGGAGGGGAAGGGGAGAGAGGTGTGGGGGAGGGGGGAGATGGGGTACCACCATGAGGTACCACCTCTAGTTTAAATTCCATTTGGAATATTTTGGAGGACCAAGAAACCAAGAACCAAGAATTGCAAGACCCTTAGCAGCATTTGTGTATAGAAGGATCTTGGGGTCCAAGTTCCTAAAAGTGACATTAAAAGTAGATAGAGTGGTAAAGAAGACATTTGATATGCTTGCCTTCATTGGTTGAGTGTAAGAATCAGGACTGTGGTCAGGTTGCATTTGGAGTGCTATGTGCATTTCTGGTGGCCCCATTACTAGAAGGATGTGAAAGCTTTGGAAATGGTGCAGAGGAGGTTTATTGTTGTTACCATAATGATCCCTGGATTAGGGGGGTCTTACCTACAGGGAAAGGTTGGACAGACTTGGATTGTTTTCTCTGGCAAGCTATACCTTGCAAGGAAATGTGATAGACATATATTAAATTATGAGAGGCACAGATAGGGTAGACAGTCTACTGTCTCTGCCACTTCCTTTCTTGTTCCCGCCCCCACCCCCCCTCCGACATCAGTCTGAAGAAGGGTCTCGACCCAAAACGTCGCCTATTCCTTCTCTCCATAGATGCTGCCTCACCCACTGCTTCTCCAGCTTTTTTGTCTACCTTCGATTTTTCCAGCATCTGCAGTTCTTACTTAAACAGACTTTATGGCTGTGGAATGGTTGATTGATTAATACAAAGAAATGTGAGGTATTGCATTTTGGGAAGTCTAACATGGGTAGGACTTACACAGTGAATGGTAGGGCTCTGGGGACTGTTGTCGAGCAGAGGGATCTAGGGATGCAGATGTATGGTTCATTAAAGGTGGAATCACAGGTAGATAGGGTGATGAAAAAGGCGTTTGGGAAATTGGCCTTCAGGAGCCAGAGTATTGAGTATGGAAGTTGGGAGGTCTTGTTGCAGTTGTATAAGACTATGGTGAGGCCACATAGAGAGTGTTATGTTCAGTTCTGGGCACCGTGTTATAGGAAGGATGTCAAGGTTGAAAGGGTTGATTGATTGATAGAATTTATTTGCCACACAACCAGGGTCGGTGGAATTTTGGGTTGTCAGCAGCGGTACAATAATAAAGAACACACAACCACAATAAAAATATAACACAAACATCCACCACAGCATTCATCACTGTGGTGGAAGGCACAGAACTTGGCCAGACCTCCTCCATTTCCCCCCGTGGTCGGGACCTCCACCCTCCGCAGCCGTTGCTGCGGGCATCCAGATGGTAAAGGACAAAGTCAAAGGTAAGGTAAGTCCAGGATCGGCTCTTCCCCACCGGAGACCGCGGCTTCAGGTTGGTGTAGGCCGCAGGCCGGCGGTCGAAGATTTAAGGTTCCCGCTGCGCCGCAGCCAGAAGCACGGTTCAGAGAAGATTTACAAGGATGTTGCCAGGACTAGAGGGTCTGAGCTATACGGACTGGGACTCTATTCTTTGGAGTGCAGGAGGATGAGGGGTGATCTTATTGAGGTATATAAAATCATGAGAAGAATAGATCGGATAGATGTAGAGTAGGTGAATTAAGGACCACATAACATATGTTTAAGGTGATGGGGAAACGATTTAATAGGAATCTGAGGGGTAACGTTTTCACACAAAGAGTGGTAGGTGGATGGAACAAGCTGCCAGAAGAGATAGTTGAGGCTGGGACTATTGTGACATTTAAGAAACAGTTAGACAGGTACATGGATAGGACAGGTTTGGAGGGATAAGGACCAAACACAGGCAGGTGGGACTAGTGTAGCTGGGACATGTTGGCCGGTGTGGGCAGGTTGGGCTGAAGGGCCTGTTACATATTGTATCACTCTCACTATCACTCTATGACTATCACTATCACTCTATCACTCTATGACATATCCATTTATCGAGCATCCGAGGCAGTTGTCAGGGTGGAATTTGCAATGGGATGGGAGAAGAAAGACTGAATTCTGCCTCAAAATAAATCACTGGTTTAAGTCCAGGAAAACAATAATGCTACAGAGTCACGCAAGGCAGAGCTGTTTTATAAAGAAAATGTGATCCCTTGTTTGTTTCAGAATTTGGCCAGTGGGCCCTTTGTAATAAGATCCTGCTGTAACTTGACTGAGGGAGAAATGATTGGAAACATGTGGACTGCACAATGCTCAACGCATTAAATCTGAGCAATGGCTGGGAATGTTGCCAGTGGGATGATTGCTCTACCCTTTGCTCCACATTTCATGTTTACTAGGTACAATTGTACGGCAGTGAGGAAACTTGAGAAGTAGTTCAGGTGAATGGGAGTGTAAAAAGAAAGATTGCAGGGAGAATGAGAAGATACAGGAACAGGACTTTAGTTTAAGAAACAGTTAGACTGGTTTAGAAAAAGTTAGACAGGTACATGGATCGGACAGTTTGGGAGGGATATGGGCCAAATGCTGGCATGTGGGACTAGCGTAGCTGGGACATATTGGCCTGTGTAGGCAAGTTGGGCCGAAGGATCCGTTTCTACACTTAGATTAAGTCCAAGTCTAAGTCTCTAAGGAACCTATGAACAGATGGAATAGCCATAGGAAGAGGCCATTCAAGCCACAGGTTTACTCCACTATTTAATACAATCACGGATAATCTGATTGCAGCCTCAACAGCAGATCAGCTATGATCACAATGAATGGCAGGTGCTGGCTCGAAGGGCCGAACGGCCTACTCCTGCACCTATTGTCTATTGTCTAAACCTGTCTAACTGTGGCATTCTGGGAGGGGCCGGGAGACCGCTTAGGCCAAGGCAGACTGAGCCAAGATCGCTTGGTCTTGCAGATATATAGGAACCCACACTGGGAACACTTACCAGATACAATAGATGAGGTTAGAGCATCATCGGCTCTCACCTTCCTTCCATCGAGGGGATTTATCGCAGTCGCTGCCTCAAAAAGGCTGGCAGTATCATCAAAGACCCACACCATCCTGGCCACACACTCATCTCCCTGCTACGTTCAGGTAGAAGGTACAGGAGCCTGAAGACTGCAACAACCAGGTTCAGGAATAGCTACTTCCCCACAGCCATCAGGCTATTAAACCTGGCTCGGTCAAAACTCTGATTATTAATAACCCATTTTCTGTTATTTGCACTTTATCAGTTTATTTATTCATGTGTGTATATATCTATAATATGGTATATGGACACACTGATCTGTTCTGTAGTAAATGCCTACTATGTTCTGTGTGCTGAAGCAAAGCAAGAATTTCATTGTCCTATACAGGGACACATGACAATAAACTAACTTGAACTTGAACTTGAGGAGGTACAAGTAAATGTCTGCCTCACCGAGTTGCAACTGGGAGGAGGGGGAGCACGAACGGAACTACGGGATATAGAGAACACACATGTGAGGGCCTCATATATGATAGAAGGGGGAGTCCCCATTCCTTAAAGAATGAACACTTCTCCAATGTCTCGTATGAAACACCTCATCTTGGGAGCAGATGTGGCTGGGATGGAGGAACTGGAGTAAGAGTCTTTAAAAGAGGCAGGGTGGGAGGAAGTGTAGATCGACCCAAAATGCTGGAGTAACTCAGCAGGACAGGGAGCATCTCTGGATAGAAGGAATGGGTGACGTTTCAGGTTGAGACCCTTCTTCAGACCTGTAGTCCAGCATCTGCAGTTCCTTCATTCACATTTAGTCATCCTATCACTCGCCAGACATTGTCCTGCCCTCCTCTCTTCCAGTTTTCTCCCCCAAACTACAAACACTGAAGAAGGGTCCCAACTCTAAAGGTCACCTATCCATGTTCTCCAGAAATGTTGCCTGACCCGCTGAATTACTCCGGCGTTCTTGATTCTCACATCCGTAATTCCTCATGTCACCATTTAGAAAATGCTGCCTTTCTCATTTTGCCATTTTATACACCATTTTTGCTCACACACACTTGCTCAACCTATCGAGGATGGTCTGTTGCCTTCCTAGTGTCAGGGTTGAAGATGTCTCAAACTGACTTCAGAACATCCTCGAGAGGGAGGGTGAGCAGCCGGAAGTAGTTGTGTGTGTGGGCACAAACGATGTCGGGAAGAAGAGGAAGGAGGTTCTGCAACGTGAGTTTAGAGAGTTAGGAAGAAGACTGAAAAGCCAGACTCCTAGGGTGGTTATCTCTGGATTGCTTCTAGTACCTCGTGCTAGTGAGGACAGGAACAGGTAGATAGGGGATCTGAATGTGTGGCTGAGGGGCTGGAGCAGGGAGGAAGGATTTAGATTTATACACCACTGGGATCTCTTCTGGGGTAGGGGTGACCTGTACAAAAGGGACGGGTTACACCTTAACTGGAGGGGGACCGACATTCTGGCAGGCAGGTTTGCCAGGGCTACATGTGTAGGTTTAAACTAAATAGCGCGGGGGAGGGATTGACAAATTGGGAGTATAAAGATGGAGTTAAAGGGGAAGTGAGTACAGGAAAAGTTACAAAAGATTCCCAAATTAAGTTCGAGTAGGGTAAGAGAGTAAGGTCAGGGGCAATAGTGACCGGTGTGGGAGGGGAGGTAAATACCGAAGTTAGTGTTGTATAAGAAATAAAGTGCATGAGCTTGAGGCTCAGTTAGAAATTGGCAAGTATGATGTTGTGGAATTACAGAGACATGGCTGCAAGAGGGCCAGGGCTGGGAACTGAATATTCAAGGGTATACGTCTTATTGAAAAGACAGGCAGGTGGGCAGAGGGGGTGGGGTAGCTCTGTTGGTAAGGAATGAAATTCTGTCCCTTGCGAGGGGTGGCATAGAATCAGGAGATGTAGAGTGTATGGATAGAACTGAGGGATTGTAAGGGTAAAAAGATCCTAATGGGAGTTATCTACATGCCCTCAAACAGTAGGTGCAAGTTGAATCAAGAGTTAAAATTGGCATGTTCCAAAGGTAATGCTACGATGGTTATGGGAGATTTCAACATAATAATAATAATAATAATAATAATAATAATAATAATAATAATAATAATAATAATAATAATAATAATAATAATAATAATATATTTTAATGTCATTGCACATAAGCGCAACGAGATTTGGTCTGCAGCTTCCATCCGATGTCTCCTCCATATCCCGCAGCTCCACTCTTACACCCACTTCCCCCATTCGCAACAAGGACAGAGTCACCCTTGTCCTCAGCTTCCACCCCATCAGCCGTCGCATGCAGCATATAATCCTCCAACACTTTCGCCACCTCCAACAGGATCCCACTACTGGCCACAGCTTCCCATCTCCACCTCTTTCTGCTTTCCGCAGAGACTGTTCACTCCATAACTCCCTGGTCAACTCGTCCCTTCCCACCCAAACCACCCCCTCCCCAGGTACTTTCCCCTGCAACCGGAGGAAATGCTACAATTGTCGCTTTGCCTCCCCCCTTGACTCCATCAGTCTTTCCAGGTGAGGCAGATGTTCACGCACTTCCTCCAACCTCATCCACTGTATCCACTGTTCCAGGTGTCAACTTCCCTACATCGGCGAGACCAAGCGAAGGCTTGTCGATCGTTTCACTTTCCACCTCCGCTCAGTCCGCCTTAACCTCCCGGTGGCTCAGCACTTTAACTCCCCCTCCCATTCCCAATCTGACCTTTCTGTCCTAGGCCTCCTCCATTGTCAGAGTGAGGCCCAGCGCAAATTGGAGGAACAGCACCTCATATTTCACATGGGCAGCTTGCAGCCCAGCGGTATGAACATTGACTTCTCTAACATCAGATAGCCCTTGCTTTCCCTCTCCATCACCTCCCCCTTATCAGCTCTCCCAATCAGTTATCTGTCCCTCCCACTCCCCTGACATCAGTCTGAAGAAGGGTCTCGACCTGAAACGTCACCCATTCCTTCTCTCCAGAGATGCTGCCTGTCCCGCTGAGTTACTCCAGCATTTTGTGTCTATATACATTTATAGTTTCTTTATAACTGTATTACAACTTACTTTCATATCCCTGCTTCTGCTGGAAGTGGCGGCTCTGCCCAATCAGCTGCGGCTCGCCTTCATTCCGTCTGTCTTTTTTTTTTCTTTCTTTAGTCTTGTTGGACGTATGTTTTAGCTTATTTTTAGTTGTGTATGTGTGGGGGGAGCGGGGCGAAACTTGTTTTAGTCTCTTCCTTCGGGGGGGATGCGACCGTTTCTTGTCGTATCCCCGTCTCCGTCTCCGTCTGCGCTGAGGCCTAATCACGGAGCTGGCGGCCTCCAACTGGGACAGACCTCGAGGCTCTGGAGGCAGAGCCAGGACTCACCATCGCGGAGCTGGTGCTGGCCGACTTCAGGGCTGTGGTGGCGCTGCGGCGGCGGCGGCCCGACTTCGGAGCCTCGGAGGCTTCGGCCGCGGGCCCAGTGGACGACAACATCGGGAGCTCGCAGGTCCCAGGTTGGTGACCGATTCTCCGGAACTCCCGCAACAACAGCTTCGTCTGCTGGACTGGACGGTGGCAGCTTCGACCGCCCCGGGCCGCGAAGTTTGAACCGGCCCGTTCGCTGAGCTCAGATTCGGCCGCGGAACTTACCATCACCCAGCGGGGGGGGGGGGGGGGGTGCTCAACATCGAAAGCCTGGATCGCCTCAACGTAGAGGGAGAACAAGCAAGGAAGAGACAAGGACTTTAAGACTTTTGCCTTCCATTCAACAACCCATCTTCATCTTCAACCATCTTCATCTTCGCCGAACACCTCCGCTCAGTCCGCAATAACTAACCTGACCTCCTGGTGGCTCAGCACTTCAACTCCCCCTCCCATTCCCAATCCGGCCTCTCTGTCCTGGGTCTCCTCCATTGCCAGAGTGAGCAACAGCGGAAATTGGAGGAACAGCAGCTCATATTCCGCCTGGGGACCTTGCGTCCGGATGGCATTAACATTGAATTCTCCCAATTTTGCTAGCCCTTGCTGTCTCCTCCCCTTCCTTAACCCTCTAGCTGTCTCCTCCCACCCTCCCATCCGCCCGCATTCGGGCTCCTCCCCCTCCTCCCCTTTTTCCTTCCTTCTCCCCCCCACCCCCCATCAGTCTGAAGAAGGGTTTCGGCCCGAAACGTTGCCTATGTCCTTCGCTCCATAGATGCTGCTGCACCCGCTGAGTTTCTCCAGCAATTTTGTCTACCTTTCATCTTCAACCAAATAGTTAACATAAATTGTAAAACGCTGAGGCAACAGCGCCCCCTGTAGCACATCGCTATATTTCCAGATCATCTTCTGTCCAAACCAAGGCTTCACTTCCTACATCATCACCTTCTGTTTTCTCCCATAATCAGTGATTTCTCCCACATCATTGATTCCCAAATACCTCCTGGAAACCGAAATGTAGCACTTTCATCGCATGTTATTTTTCCACAAAAAACAATACATTTTAAAAAATAATTTCACTTTCAGAAAGTTATTTTGCCTGATTTGATTACCCTTAAAGTATTTCTTAATAATTCTTCCTAAAATTACATTAATAATGACTTCTAACAATTTCCCCATAACATCCGTTGCACCAACTGGCAGTGTTCCTCCTCTGCTAATGATCACTTTTGCTGTTATCCAATCTAACATTACCCAGAACTGGAGCAATTAAAAAATATTAAATTTAACATATCAACAGTTTCTCGAACCAAAGGTACACAAAAATGCTGGAGAAACTCAGCGGGTGCAGCAGCATCTATGGAGCGAAGGAAATAGGCAACGCTTCGGGCCGAAACCCTTCTTCAGACTGATGGGGGGTGGCGGGGAGAAGAAAGGAAAAAGGAGGAGGAGCCCGAGGGCTGAGGAAGGGGAGGAGACAGCAAGGACTAACAAAATTGGGAGAATTCAATGTTCATGCCCCCAGGATGCAGACTCCCCAAGCGGAATATGAGGTGCTGTTCCTCCAATTTCCGGTGTTGCTCGCTCTGGCCATGGACAGAGAGGTCGGATTGGGAATGGGAGGGGGAGTTGAAGTGCTGAGCCACCAGGAGGTCAGGTTGGTTATTGCGGACCGAGCGGAGGTGTTCGGCGAAGCGATCGCCCAGCCTCCGCTTGGTCTCACCGATGTAGATCAGCTGACATCTAGAGCAGCGGATGCAATAGATGAGGTTGGAGGAGATGCAGGTAAACCTCTGTCGCACCTGGAATGACTGCTTGGGTCCTTGAATGGAGTCGAGGGGGGAGGTAAAGGGACAGGTGTTGCATCTCTTGCGGTTTCAACGGAAAGTGCCTGGGGAGAAGGTGGTAATGGAGGGAAGGGAAGAATTGACAAGGGAGTTACGGAGGGAGCGGTCTTTGCGGAAGGGAGACATGGGGGGGAGATGGTGGGGTCACGTTGGAGGTGGCGAAACTGACAGAGGATTACATGTTATCAGTGTGAACAAGAGTCCTAACCTAAAACATTGTCCATTCCCTCCACCAATTCTACCTGACACAATTTGCTTTTTCTCAAGCTTCCAATGTCTGCTGTCTTGTGTTCATAAGTTCATAAGTGATAGAAGCAGAATTAGGCCATTCGGCCCATCAAGTCCACCGTCATTCAATCATGGCTGATCTATCTTTCCCTCTTCACCTCATTCTCCTACCTTCTCCCCATAAACACTGACACCTTGTGTTTCGTGTTCCTCTTGCTGTCTTTAGCAAAGGGAGTAGTGAGCAAGGTTCACTACTGTGGTGTAATGCCAGATGTGGCTCAGGGATATATCCAGTGGAATTGGTGACTTCCCCTGAAGGACGTCCTTCTGATGTAGCTACTGTCAGACCGCCTGGATCAATTGGATCTGCAGACTGAATCTGAGATGTGAATAATGTGTTAGACAGAACATTTGGATAGCTTGTCCCTCTGCTGGTGTGTGCCCCTGGAAGAGTGGGTGGGTGGTACAAGAGTCCCCCGTGGTCACTCCTTTCTCCACAGTATATTGTGTTGGACGCTGCCGGAGAGAGTTACGGTAACAATGCTAACCGTTGTGGCATGAGGTTGGTGCTGCTATACCGGGAGCGGAGCGGTGGGGGCACTACGTGGCAACTGCGAGAGAGACTCCAGGCTGATGTGTTTGCTCCCCGATGATAGGATCAGGGATGTCTTGGAGTGGCTGTAGGACAGTCTGAAAAGGAAGGGTGAACAGTGAGAGGTTGTCGGGCAGGCAGGAACCAATGGCACAGTTCGGAGAAAGGATGAGATCCTGCAACATGTCATAAGGTCATTCGAAACAGGAGTAGAATTAGTCCATTCGGCCCATCAAATGTACTCTGCCATTCAATTATGGCTGATCTATCTCTCCATTCTACTGCCTTCTCCCCATAACCTCTGACACCCACAACCACTCCTGACTCGAGTGATTCCTGAAACATCATTATCAATGCCTCCACAATCTCTAAAGCCACCTCTTTCAGAATCCTAGGGTGCAGTCCATCCATCCCGGGTGACTTATCCACCTTCAGCCCTCTCAGCTTCCCAAGCACCTTCTCCCTGGTAATAGCCACTACACTTACTTCCACCACCGGACTCTCTTTAATTTCAGGCACGTTGCAGGTATCTTCCACTGGGAAGACTGATGCAAAAAAGTTCTTCAACTCCTCTGCCATTTCAGATTTCTTTATCACTTCATTCTCCAGCGGTCCACTCTTGCCTCTTTCTTGCTCTGTATATAACTGAAGAAACCATCCTCTTTTATAATATTGGCTAGTTTATTTTCATACTTCACCTTCTGTTGTTCTTTAATAGCTTCCCTATCCTCTGGCTTCCCACTAATCTTTGCTATGTTATACATCTTCTCTTTTATTTTTATACTGTCCTTGACTTCCCGTGTTAGCCACAGTCTCTTTCTCCCCCTAGAATCTTTCTTCCTCTTTGGAATGAAAAGATCCTGCATCTTCCAGATTATTCCCAGGAATTCCTGCCATTGCTGTTCCACCATCATCCCTGCTAGGGTCCCTTTCCAGTCAACTTTGGCCAGTACCTCCCTCATGCCTCTGTAGTCACCTTTGCTCATCTGCAATACCGACACATCTGATTTCACCTTCTCTCACTCAAATTGCAGATGAAAACTTATCATGTTGTGGTCGCTGCCTCCTAATGGTTCCCTAACCTTGAGTAACCTTCTTAAAGCCGATTCTTTACATAGTTAAGGAAACTGAGTAGCTGTGTGAAAAAAAAGAGCCTCAAGGGCATTAATTTGAAGATTGCTTCAGGTATCACAAGATAGTGAGCACAAGGATGGAAGAGCAGGTTGAATGAACACATGGTTGACTCACGGGTCACTGACCCATCTTTGGCCTACCATGCTCCTGCCTACCAAGATGCCCCATTGGGAGAGGGTAGGGCTCAAGATGTCCTGGTTGGGTTGCTCCTGGGCCTGGCCAAGCTGGCCATCCGCGAGTCACGGCGCCAGACGGTGGAGGGCTCTACCCGAGCCAGCTGCCTGCCCCTTTTCCGGGGTTACGTCCGTGCCCGGGTGGGATTAGAAAGGGAATACGCCCTGTCTGCGGGCACCCTGAGGGAGTTCCGGGACCGCTGGGTTCCGCAGGGTGTTGAATGTATCCTCAATAAGGATTGTATCATAGTTGTATAGTAGTTTATTACATGTTTGTATTGTATTATGGTGGTGGGTTCTGGCTTGTTTTATTGTAGTGTAATATTATTTTTTAATAATTGAATAAATTTATATTAAAAAAAAAAAAAAAAAAGAAAAAAGATGCCCCATTTAAGCTAAAAAGCAAACTGCTGGAGGACCTCAGCAGGTCAGGTGACATCTGCGGAGGGAAAGACGATGATTTGGGTTGGGACCCTTCTTCAGATCAATGGAGTATAGACAAGGAGGTTCTGGGGGGGGGGGGGGGGGGGGGACAAACCTGGCAAGTGATGGGTGGATACTGGTGAAGGGATATGATTGGCAGATGGGTGGAGTACTTGACAAATGCTAGAGGCAAAAAGGAGACAAAATGGCGGTGAAATGGAAAACAGAGGAAGAGAGAAATGTAAAGTTGGAGAAAGGAATAAGGGTGTTAGATGACAAGGAGGAGGAAAAAGGGGAACAGATTGATGGGGCTTATCCCCTCCTCCTTCCACAGAACTGTACAGCAGAGAAACAGGCCCTTTGGCCCACCTTACCTATGTGATGGTTGGCATTCTGGGCTGGACTCATTTGGTCCATAGCCCTCTAAACCTTATCCATATATCTATTCAAATGTCTTTGATGGTTGTAATCGTATCCATTTCTATAGCTTCCTTTGATAGTTCATTCTAAATATGGACTACCTTCTGAGTGGCCCTCATGATCTTGTGAATCTTAGCGTCCTACACTCCAAAGTGAAATGTCCCAGATATCCAACCTCCCTATAATTTATAAGCCTGTAAGTCAGGGTAACATCCTGGTCAATTTCGTCTGCACCCTATCCATCTTCATGACATTGTTGCTGGGTGACAGAACTGCATACAGTACACACAGTGTGGTCTCACCAATGACTTGTACAGCTGTATCATGATGTCCCGATTGTTCCCAATGAAGGCAAGTGTGTCAAAGGCCTTCTTCACCACACTGTCCATCAGACTCGCCACTTGCAGGGAATCATGCACTCATACACCCAAATCTTTATGTTCTACAACATTTTCCAGGGGTCTACATTTATTTGTAAATCTGGCTTTGGTTTGAAAAAGCAAAGTGTGACATCTCACATTTGTCAGAGTTAAATTCCATTTGCCATTCTTGACCCATCTTATCAACTGTCTCTTGATCATGTTGGAAACTTAGATATTCTTCCTCACTATCTACTGCCAATTATCGTGTCATTTGCAAATTTATTAGCAATTTTAACTACTACATTGTCATCAATTTGTTAATGTAGATAACAAAGAAAAATGGATGTTCCTTCCGCAACTCCCTTGTAAACACCCTTTCCCACCGAAACCACCCCCTCCCCAGGTACCTTCCCGCAGAAGATGCAACACCTGTCGCTGTACCGCCTCTCTCGACTCTGTCCAGGGACCCCGACAGTCCTTTCAGGTTAGGCAGAGGTTCACTTGCACCTCCTCCAACCTCATCTACTGTATCCGTTGTTCAAGATGTGGACTCTTATACATCGGCGAGACCAAACGCAGACTGGGCGATTGTTGCGGGGAACACCTTCGCTCAGCCCGCTTGAACCAACCTGATCTCCCGGTTGCTGGACACTTGAATTCTCCTTCCCATTCCCACACAGACCTTTCTGTCCTCGGTCTCCTCCATTGTCAAAGTGAGGCTAAACGCAAATTGGAGGAACAGCATCTCATATTTCGCTTGTGCAGCTTACAGCCCAGTGGTATGAATATTGATTTCTCTCACTTCAAGTAGCCCCGGCATTCCCTCTCTCTCCATCCCTCCCCCACCCAAGTTGCACCAGCTTCTCATTTTCATCCAACAAACAGCTGACAATGACCTGTTTTCTTTATCATCATTACTTTTTGCATATCTTGCATTCATTGTTCTTTATCTCTTCGCATCACCGTCTATATCTCTCATTTCCATTTTCCCTAACCAGTCTGATGAAGGGTCTCGACCCGAAACGTCACCCATGCCTTCGCTCCAGAGATGCTGCCTGTCCCACTGAGTCACTTCGGCTTTTTGGGTCTATCTTTGGTTTAAACCGGCATCTGCAGCTCCATCTTACACATGATACCAATTTAAACTGATCTTGTCTGTCTGTACATAATCAATAACTCTCTATTCCCTGAACTTCCCTGTGTCTATCTTAAATGCCACTTAAATGCCACTTAAATGCCACTTAAATGCCACTATCGTATCTGCCTCCACCGTCTCTGGCAGAACGTTCTACACCTGTCTGTAAAATAAAAGACTCCACACATCTATCTCCATTTAACTTTCAACTTCTCACTTTAGAGCTATGCCCTCTACTGTTGGATATTTCCACCTTGTCTATCCTATATATTCCTCTCACAATTTTATATACTTCTTGCAGTTTAGTTTATTGTCACGTGTACCGAGGTACAGTGAAAAGCTTTCCATCAAGTCTCTGACATTCCAGAGAAAGCAATCCAAGTCTATCCAATCTCTCCCTGTAGCTGAATCCCTCTAATCCATGTAGCGACCACAACTGCATGCCTCCAGAATATCAACTATGGCTAAAGAAGATCCAAATAGACAATAGGTGCAGGAGTAGGCCATTCGGCCCTTCGAGCCAGCACCGCCATTCGCTGTGATCATGGCTAATCATCCACAATCAGTACCCCACAACTTGGACCAACTGCATCAAAGAGGTAGTTTTATGGTAATAGCTGGAAACTCTGTTTGTAATATTCATATTAGATTTGCATAAAATGTTTGTGGACTGATGAGTAAGTTTGCAGATGACAGGAACGTTTTTGCAGTTGGGAAAGTGAGGAAGGTGGTCAGATGATACAGTAGGATGCAGAATTATCTGATTTATTCTGAATATCAGACTAAATAATTGGTTTTGCTTTGTAAGATTTCAGGATCTTTTACGTCCACAATATATGAATGAGTTACAGATAAAACCGTTACAAAAAGGCACAACAGAGGATGTACTTCGTGCAGCAGCTGAGTTAACACAATCTGCCACAGGCAATGATGGTCCAATTCTACACGGCCATCGTTGAGTCTGTCCTCACCTTCTCCATCATGGTCTGGTTTGGCTCAGCCACCAAGCACGACATCCAGAGGCTGCAGCGAATCATCCGATCAGCTGAGAAGGTTATTGGCTGCAACCTTCCCTCCATTGACGAACCGTACACTGCAAGGGCCAGGAAGCGAGCTGGCAAGATCATCTCTGACCCCTCTCACCCTGGCCACAAACTCTTTGAATCACTTCCCTCTGGAAGGCAACTCCGGACTGTCAAAGCTGCCACAGCCAGACATAAAAACAGTTTTTATCCACGAGTAGTTGCTCTACTCAATAACCAAATATCTGTAGCCTCCTTTTGCTCTGGTATTTTATTTAATTCACATGTTTAATCAATAATGTTTTATTATTAATGTTTAATGTTTTATGTATCATTCCCAACTGTCACTGTATGTCATGTTGTCACTTGCGGGCGGAGCACCAAGGCAAATTCCTTGTATGTGAATACTTGGCCAATTCATATTCTGCTGCCATCCTTCCGTGTGGTCTGCTTTGTTACAGATCATCTGTTTCATGTGAACTGTGTCTCCTATTTTAACCGCTCATCCTGGACTTACAAAAAGGTGTTGGTCAGGGAGTCAGTTGTGCCACAGTTACATACAAGTAATAGACCAGACCTGCTGCCAGCAGAGTGAGGGAGAACAAGGTAGCGGCCACATTCAGTCCCATGGCCTTAGCGGCAAACTTCCTGGCTCTTCGAGTGTTGTTGACAAATTTTGAATCACGAGCCTATAAGAACAAAAGAAACATTTCAAAATGTAAGGAGTGGCTAGCAAACAAAAGATATTCAAGTCAGTTTCATTCTTGGAAATTCTTATGCCATCTGTGGTTTGAAAATACCAAAGAACAAACGGAAATCCGATCCTCAGAATGAGACTTATTCACCCACTTTTCACTTCATGGTGTGAAGCGGTCAAGAGGTCAATAGGTCAATAGTTCTTTATTGGTCGTATCTGCAACTGCCAGTGAAATTCATTTTGCAAAAATTACACATGCGGGCTCTGCCATTTTTGGCGCACACTCGATGTACTGGAGCAGTTCCCACGAGCTAACGTTCCTCTCCTCTCCTCACCTGGCCATCTTTGTGTCCCGTGGGTGTCTCCTGCAGCCTACGTGAAGATGCTGGAGGCATTACCCCGGCTCACCCTCCCACCGGCCCTTGCTCCTCGCGTCCGGCGTCTCCAGCTCCCTCCCTGTTACTCCGACCGACAAGCCTTGGAGGACTCAGATGAGCCTTTGTGTAGGTGTCCCCCCACGACACCTCAGGAAAGCCTCTGCCACATGGCCGTGATGTGTCACCTATGCTTTATCCAGTCTACTAGCTCTTCCTGGATCCCATGCGACCCAACCTTCCAGAGCAACCTACCATGCAGAACCTTAAAGGCCTTGCTGGCCTTCAAGGATTTTGGTGAGGCATTTGATGAAGTCTCACTGATCCTGAAGATTAAGATGCATGGGATTAATAGTGGCTTGGTCATATACATTCAGAAGTAGCAAACTCATAGAAGAGTAAGACTGGAGAGATCTTGGGGTTCGTCCATAATACCCTGAAAATGGCAACATTAATTGATAGCCTTCATAAGAAGGTAAATGGTTGTTTGTTTTCATAGGTCAGGGCATTTAGTATAAGATTCAGGAAGTCAGAAATGGGCCCAACACCCATTAGGCACACCAGGATCCACTTTACATGATTTAAATTAAGCCGCATTTGGAGTATTATGTGCAGTTCTGGTCCTCACATTACAGGAAGGATATGGAAGGCTTTGATTATGGGGTATTACCTAGAGAGAGAGGTTGGACAGACTTAGATTGTTTTATCTGGAACACCAGAGGTTGAGGGGAGACGATAGAATTTTATAAAATTATGAGAGACACAGATAGGGTAGACAGTTAGAGGGTCAGAGAGCCAGATTTGTCTTACACAGAGAGTGGTGGGTTACTGGAACATGCTGCCAGGGGTGTTGGTTGAGGCAGATACAACAGTGGCATTTAGGGACTTCTGGATAGGCACATGGTTGTGCAGGGAATGGAGGGATATGAATTATGTGCAGGCAGATAAGATTCGGTCTTGGCATCAGGCGCAGTACAGACATGAAGGCCCCCTATGGGCCTGGTCTTGAGGTGTGTTGTCTTCCATGTTCCATGTTCTATGAATGAGCAGAAATATTCAAAGATTTCTGCACGTATATATGCCGAATTTTGCTGTTTCTGCATCAGGTCTAGAATTGTCCCTATGTATTATCCTGTCATTATATCACTTTCAAATGGGTTTCTTTATACGGTATCTTTCCGCTTTAAACCATCAGCCACATTTCAACACATTCCACCAGCTTGCACCTATCTCCTTGATATCTCCCAGGTGCAACAGAGGTTCACCTGCATCTCCTCCAACCTCATCTATTGCATCCGCTGCTCTAGATGTCAGCTGATCTACATCAGTGAGACCAAGCGTCGGCTTGGCGATCGTTTCGCCGAACACCTCCGCTCGGTCTGCATTAACCAACCTGATCTCCCGGTGGCTCAGCACTTCAACTCCCCCTTCCATTCCGAATCCGACCTCTCTGTCCTGGTCCTCCTCCATGGCCAGAGTGAGCAACATTGGAAATTGGAGGAGCAGCGCCTCATATTCCGCTTGGGCAGTCTGCACCCTAGTGGCATAAACATTGAATTTACAAATTTCCGGTAGCCTTTGCAGTCTCCTCCCCTTCTCAGCTCTCCCTCAGCCCTCGGGCTCCTCCTGTTCCTTTCTTCTCCCCATCCCCCCCAACCCTACATCAGTCTGAAGAAGGGTTTCGGCCCGAAACGTTGCCTATTCCCTTCACTCCATAAATGCTGCTGCACCCGCTGTGTTTCTCCAGCACTTTTGTCATCCTTGATATTTATTATGTAGACAGTACATTGCAGGAACTGGCCCTTCGGCCCACTATGTCTGTGATGGCCATGATGCCACTCTAACTAATCTCATTTGAGATGTGTAAGGTCTACAACACACTATTACCTGCCTGTCCAAATGCATCATAAGCATTCATATCATATCTTCAACACTTGCCCCTGCTGTTGCATTCCAGCTTCCTGTCATTTTCTATGTTAACGTTTTTAATTTCAAAATAGACTTTATTCAGGTAATAAATATATACAATACATGAACCATGCGAAAAATTAATCTGACATTTCCGGAGGCTATACAAATTGTTCAATGCAGTCTATATACTGTGGTCTTCCCCACCGAGCCTTGGTGTTGGCTGCACCGAGCTTCAATGCGTCCCTCAGCACGTACTCCTGCAGTCTGCAGCGGGCCAGTCGGCAACATTCCCTGACGGACATCTCGCTCTGCTGGGTGGTGAACAACACTCGGGCAGACCACAGAGCGTCTTTCACCGAGTTGATGACCTTCCAGCAGCACTCGATGTCAGTCTCTGAATGTGTCCCTGGGAACAGTCCGTAAATCACAGTCCTCTGTGATGGAGCTGTTCGGGATAAATCGTTCCAGGGACCCTTTCATACCTCTCCAGACTCTTTTTGCAAATCCACACTCTGCAAAGAGGTGGGCAACCGTCTCCTCTCCATAGCAACCGTCCCGAGGGCAGCGTGCGCTGGTAGTGAGGTTCCGACGGTGCAGGAAGGATCTAACTGGGAGGGCTCCCCTCACCGCCAGCCAAGCCAGGTCTTGGTGCTTGTTGGTCAGTTCTGGCGATGAGGCATTTTGCCAGATGAGCTGGGCAGTCTGCTCTGGGAACCACGCCACCGGATCCATCGAGTCCTTTCCCTGCAGTGCCTGCAGGACTGACCGATGGACATGGGGTCAAAGGTGTTGGTCTGGAAGAACCTTTCCACAAATGACAGATGGGGCTGCAATGTCCAGCTGACTGGCACATCTGCGCCAGGCCCATCCTTCGCAACACCGGGGATAGGTAGAACCTCAGCAGGTAGTGACTTGGAACGTAGAACATTTTTTTTTTTTTTTTTTTTTAAATTTCAAAATATACTTTATTCAATTGGTAAATATATACAATTTCTGAACCATTCAAACAAAATTAATCCGACATTTTCGAAGACTATACAAACTTTTTCCAGTACAATTTTTTTACATTTGTCAAATTTCACCAAACAGTCCCCCACCAGTGCCACTCTGTGGCCCCTGTTCAAGTAATAAGTATATACAATGTGTACACAGTGCGAAAATTTCCATCTGACATTTCAAGTTCCACAAAAAATGTCCCCCACCCGTGCCACTCATGTGGCCCCCTGGTGTGGGATACCTTCCCTTAATTTAATTTGGAACGTAGAACATAGAACAGCAGAGGAACAGGCTCTTTGGCTCACTATGTCTGTGTCAAACATAATGCCAATACCAACACTTATCTGCCTGGCAATAGGGTTAGGGTTAGGGTTAGGGTTAGGATTCCTCCATTTCTATGCCGATCCAGAAATATCTTAAATTTGCCTTGTTTAAATTTAAACGACCCCACAGCATATTTCTGACACTCACGACCCTCTGTGCTAGGTTTATTATTGTCATATGTACTGAGGTACAATGAAGAGCTTTGTTTTGCATGCCCTCCAATCAGAGCAAATACACCCACATAGCTACAATCAGGTCAAACTTAAGTACAATAGATAGACCAAAGGAGAAGACACAGGGTGCAGAATATTTTTTTCAGTATCGTAGCACATCAATTCCTGCACGTCTTTGGAATGTGGGAGGAAACAGGAGCACCCGGTGAAAACCCCCGCGGTTACGGGGAGAATGTACAAAATCCATACAGACAGCACCCTTAGTCAGGATTGAACCCGGGTCAGTGGAAGCAGCCTTACTCTCTGTAAGGCAGGGACTCTAGCGCTGTGCCACCATGCTGCTCCAAAGGGTACAGTTAAATGGAACAGTTCCCTTGCTCATGGAAGGACCATTCAGAACCCTGACAATAAGTTCATGTTGAAGGAGCAGAATTAGGCCATCGGCCCATCGAATCTACTCCACCATTCAATCATGGTTGATTTATCTTTCCCTCTCAACCCAATTCTTCTGCCTTCTCCCCATAAACACCCGTACTAATCAAGAATCTATCAATCTGCACCTTAAAATATCCATTGCCTTGGCCTCCACAGCCGTCTGAGGCAATGAACTCCACAGATTCACCACCCTCTGACCTATAAAGTTAATAAATAGCGCAAAGAACACCGACCACTGCAGAACTAGTCACTGGCAGCCAACGAGAAAAAGGCCCCTTTTTTTCCCTTTTGTTGCCTTGTACCATCCAGGAACCTGCTATCCATGCTAGTACCTTCCCTCTGATACCATGGGAGGTGAAGAAGCTGCTCCTGGGTCTTGTGGTGCATGCTTTCAAGCTTCTGTACCATTGCTGTTCAGGAGCAAGAAGAAGCAGAAGGAATGACCAGGGCAGGACAAATCTTTCATTACGTTGGCTGCTCTTCTGAGGCAGTGTGAAGTGTTGATGGAGCCAAAGTAGATGGAGGTAGATGGACTGTTTGATGGACTGGGTATACATCTACAGGTCTTTGCATATCGCCTTTAAACTTTGCCCTCTAGTATTTGATCTTTCCATCCTGGACTGTCCATCCTGTGTCTGCATCTCATAATTTGATATACTTTGATTAGATCGCCCTTCAACCTTTGGTGCTCCACAGAGAGCAATCCAAAACTGTCCAACATCTACCTGAAGTTAATATCACATAATCCAGGCTTATTCTGGTAAACCTCCTCTGCACTCTTTCCAAAGCCTTCACATCCTTCTAACAGTGGGGCATCTAGGAATGCACGCAGCAGTTTGAATGTAGCCTCACCACTGTCCTACAAAGCTGTGGTATGACTTTCTGACTCTTATACCCAATGCCTTGACCAATGAAGGCAAGCATATCATATGTCTTTGTTACCACTCTATTCACTTGCTTTCTATCAATATTCCGTTTACATTCAATCTGCCAAAGTGTAACACCTCACACTTGCTGGGGTATTTCTTCCACCCATTTCTGCAGCCAATCTATGTCCCATTATAAATTTGACAGACTTCCTCACAGTCCACAACCCCAGCAATCTTTGTGTCATTTACCAAACTTACTAACTAAGTGACAGGAGCAGAAGAAGGCCATTCGGCCCATCAAGTCCACACCGCCATTCAATCGTCTACGTTTACATCAAAGCCATTTATATAAATGTATCACAAACAGCAGAGGTCTCAGCACAGATTCCTGCATCACTCCACAGGTCACAGACCTCCACCACAACACTCTGTCTTCTATCACAAAGCCAATTTTGAATCCATATGACCAAGTCATTGTTCAGCCCATGCATTTTCACCTTCTGCAATAGCTTATCATGGGGACTATCACTTGTCTCACTCTCCTTAAAGCTGTGTGCCATAGTATTTGATATCTCCATCCTGGGAAAAGAGTTCTAATTGTCTATCGTATCTATGCCTCTCATTATTTTATAAACTTCTATCAGGTCACCCCTCAAGCTCAGATATTCAAGCAAATGCAGTCCAAGTTATCCACCCTCTCCTACAGCTAATACTCTATAAAGCCTCCACATACTTCCTGTAACATGGTGACTAGAACTGCATTCAATACTCTAAAGGTTTATACATCTAAAACATGATTTGCTGACTTTTACATTCAATACCTCAACAGAAGAAGGCAAGCATGCGTATGCTTTCTTTACCACCTAATCTACTCCGGACTCAGTGGCAGGGCTTGCATGCTATCACTTCCTACAAGTAGGAAGGTATACGGTTGATGCCAAGACCCTTAACAGTATTGATTTGCAGAGCGATCTTGGGGTCCTGGTCCATAACTAGCTGAAAGTGACTGTACATGTAGGTAGGGTGATAAAAAAAAAGAGGCATATGCTACACTTGGGGCATTGAATAGAAGAGGTAGCTCCCTGAGACTGGTCAGGCTACATTTGGAATATTGCGTGCAGTTCTGGCCCCATTACTGGAACGATGCAGAGGCTGTGGAGAGAGTATGGGAGGTTTATCAGAATTATGGCCGGATTAGAGGAGGCTTGCTGTAAGAAAAGGGTGGGCAGACTTACAAAGATGGAACATAGGACATACTGTATAACATGGAAAAGTATTTCTAACAGGAGGATTGATCTGGAACTGAGGAGTAAAATAAAAAAGTAAACTTACTTTGATTGAGTAGATGAGTGCAAGGAATCCAAGACAACATGCATTTAGATAGAATGCATTAAACAGGGACCAGATGAGATGGTCTTTAATAGGTGTGGACTGTTGCTGTGGCTGGACAATTCCCTGCATGTCCACCACTGTGTTCATGGGCTGTTGTGGCCTCCTGCTTGCCATCGCTTCTTCTGCTTCAGGCCGTGATGCAAACTCCGTGGTCTCCATTGAAACTCCGTGAGGTGATCCGCAATGAGTAGGAAAATGTGATTTTCACTGATACATTTATATAAACCAATTCAAGGAGGAGTTTCATGTTTCTACACTTCAGTGACTGAAATGTGGCGATGATTTAATTATAAACGGAATCGGATGGCCATAAATTTTCATGGTTTATTTTTAAAATATCTGCAGATTGCAAGCAGTGGATAATGATCAGTGTTCATCAAAGGGATCCTTAATGAAAGGCTTTGGGAATTACAACCTCTTCCCTTGCAACTTTGTTGATTTACTGCCTCCCTTGATAGTTGTCACCATCTCTGAAGAAAAGGAATAGGTGACGTTTCCGATCAAAACTCTTCTCTTGAAGACGGATTTTGACCCGAAACTTCATTTAATACTCTTCTTCATAGATGCTGACTGATCTGCTGAGTTACTCCAGCATTTTGTGTCTATTTGGATGGTGGTGAATCCCTGTAATTTCCTTCAGTTGGTTTTGGAACCTTGATTGTTGAAGTACATGTGGTAATTCACATCTGTTGGGAACTGTCACTGACCAGGAGATGTACTCACAGAGAACTGTAGATGCTGGTCTACAAAAACCCCATAAGTGCTGGAATAACTCAACAGGACAGACAGTATCTGTGGAAAACACAGAGACCCTTCTTCAGACAGATTGTAGTTGGGGGGTGGGGGGGGGGGGGGGGAGGGGGGGGGGGGGGGGTGGAGAAAGCTGGAAAAGACAGATGAGGGCAAGCCAAAGCCTAATGATAGGTTGATACAGGTGAGAGGGTTTTGATTGGCAGATGGTTGGGCAAAGACCAGAGATAAAAAGACAATAGGTGGTGAGTTAAAGAGAGAAGAGTCATGAAATGTGAAGCTAGAGGAAGGAATATAAATGGAGGGGACAAGAGGAAGATGAGAGAAATGGATGTGCAACTGGGTGGGGAAAAAGGAAGAGGGGGAGGTTTGTCCATTAGTTATCTAAAATTTGAGAATTCAATGTTCATACTGTGGATCGCAAACTATCCAAATAAAATATGAGGTGCTGTTCCTACCATTTGCATGTGCCCTTATTCTGGCAATAGAGGAGGCCCAGGACAGAAAGGCTAGTGTGGGAATGTGAAGGGGAGTTAAAATGGGTAGCAACAAGGAGATCCAGCAGGTTTTGGCAGACCGAGAACAAGGGTTTGGCGAAATGGTCACCGAGTCTATCTTGGTCTTGCTGATGTAAAGGCGATGAGATGATGCCTTGGGCAGAGCTAATCTGTTTATCTTGGATGACAGGGCTGGCTCGAGGGACCAAGTGGTCTCCTCCAATTCCTATTTGCCCATGTATTTATGTTGACACTATAAGCCGATGAAATTTCATCAGAACTGCCTAGTTCTAAAACAAATTAGAAAGGTTAGCAGTCTGAAATTATATAATTTAGTGTTTGAATAAAGACCCATTACATGCCTGATCAGAAGATAAGATGCTGTTGGCATCATAGATTCAGATTGTCATAGAGTCATACAATACAGAACCAGACCCTTCCATTGTGTCCATGCCAGCTGGTTTATACTAATCCCATTTACCAAAAATGCTACAGGAATACTTCCACTACAGTTGCCTACAAAGCTGTCTGCGAAACAGACTGGGATTAGATGGGAATGTAAGAATCAACCAAGCTCTCAGGGAAGGAATGAACCATTCATGACGCTGGAGGAATGAACCATTCATGATGCTGAAAACTATGTGAGGGCAAAGGTATTTCTGGTGGCAACATTCCATTAGAAGATGCGGAATCTCATCTTTGATCCAGATGGAATACAGAATTGAATGCACAAGCATGGCAAGTGATACCTTTGAATCCTTTGTCAGCAATGGAATAAGGAAAAAATGTCAGAAACAATGGGGGGGGGGGGGGGGGGGGGGGGGGGAATCTGATAGGTTCAGGATAAGGTTTATTACTGTCCCGTGCACCAAGGTACTGCAATAAGCTTCGTTTTGCATGCTTTCCATTGCATAAATACAATCAAGTCAAACTCAGATACAATAGGTAGAGGGTAGAGTTACAGAGTATAGTTCTCAGTATTGTAGCGCACCAGTTCCAGAGACAGTCGAATGTCTGCACCTGTACTTCACAGGGATCGTGCTGGAAGTAGAGGCATTGGCGTGCCTTGTTGGTCCATGATAGATCATTGCCAATATTAATGCCTCGGCACTTGAATCCCTCTACCATTTCTACTTTGCACCATTAATTTTGGATGAAGCATATACTCCACCACGCTTCCTGTTTGGGAACTAGGTCCTTTCACTTCCTGATGTTGAGGGAGAGGTTGATGTTTTGACACCATGTCACTAAGTTCTCTATCTCCTCCCTGTACTCCGTCTTGTCATTGTTTGTGACCTGGCCAATTACAGTGGCATCACCCTAAGGCTAGTCAGGCTACATTTGGAATATTGCGTGCAGTTCTGGCCCCATTACAGGAAGGATGCAGAGGCTGTGGACAGAGTGTGGGAGGTTTATCAGAATTATGCCTGGATTAGAGGAGATTAGCTGTAAGAAAGGGGTTGACAAATTTACAAAGATGGAACATAGGACATACTGTATAACATGGAAAAGTCTTTCTAACAGAAGGATTGATCTGGAACTGGAGGAGTAAAATAATAAAAGTAAACTTACTCTGATTGAGTAGACAAGTGCAAGCTGGGTTTCAACAACTAAGTTACAGAGAAAGGTTGAATAAGTTTGGTCTTTATTCTCTGGAGCGCAGAAGGTTAAGGGGGGACTTGATAGAGGTCTTTAAAATGATGAGAGGGATAGACAGAGTTGATGTGGATCAGCTTTTCCCTTTGAGAATAGGGAAGATTCAAACAAGAGGACATGACTTCAGAATTAAGGGACAGAAGTTTAGGGGTAACATGAGGGGGAACTTCTTTACTCAGAGAGTGGTAGCGGTGTGGAATGAGCTTCCAGTGGAAGTGGTGGAGGCAGGTTCGTTGGTATCATTTAAAAATAAATTGGATAGGCATATGGATGAGAAGGGAATGGAGGGTTATGGTATGAGTGCAGGCAGGTGGGACTAAGGGAAAAAAGTTGTTCGGCACGGACTTGTAGGGCCGAGATGGCCTGTTTCCGTGCTGTAATTGTTATATGGTTATATGGTTAATCCAAGACAACATGTATTTAGATAGAATGAGACCAAATGTAGAGCAGTTGTGTCTGCTCCCCACGCAATATTCCACCACTCACCCGTTCCCCCAACACAATATTCCACCACTCACCCATAGCCCCCAACTGCGCAGGCGCGGCTCATTTCCCCTCTTCCCCCAGCACTCCCTCCGCCTCCTTCACGCTCCCTCTTCTTTCCCCTTCTCCTCCTCCCCTCTCCAATCCCTCACTCACCTCTCCCTCCGTCCCTTCCCTTACCCTCAGTCACTCCCTACCTCTCTCCATAACTCCTCTCCCCTCCCTACACCCCTCCTATCCCTCTATCCCCCACTCTCCCTCCTCACCATCCCCTATTCCCCCCACTATCCATCCTTAACTCGCCCACTCCCCCTCCTCTCAC
This sequence comes from Amblyraja radiata, assembly GCF_010909765.2. Classification (NCBI taxonomy): domain Eukaryota; kingdom Metazoa; phylum Chordata; class Chondrichthyes; order Rajiformes; family Rajidae; genus Amblyraja; species Amblyraja radiata. The sequence continues at coordinate 233,729 of NC_045975.1, read as the reverse complement.
TCTATTCCCCTTCTCCCCCACTGTCCCTCATCAGGATCTCGAGGGTGCCATTCCTTTCCCTTTTTGCGAGCCCGGAGGAGCAGCAGCCGTCAGCCTCAGAGCCAGGCTCAGCGCCCAGGCCCGGGATCAACGGCGTGACCTCTCCCCGCCCCTGGAGCCGGCCACTGCCGCTCACAAACGCAGCCCCAGCCTCAGCGCCAAGGCAGCGGATCCTCACGGGCCTGGGTCGGCGGAAATTAAAATGGAAGTAATCTTACCCATTTTGCCGTTATGAAAAAAAGATCATAACCTGAATTCTGGAAAGGCCCCAACTGCCCCAGGCGCAGCCGAGGACCCGTTGGGTGACCTTTGCGATGCCAGTAAAGGCGCGCACCGGAACTCTCCCCCAACAGAGCATGCGTGGGTGAGGCGCTGTTTTAAGTTCATTTTTTTAAAATGTTAATAACTTTTAAAATATATGATCGATCTGAACAAAACTTGTTTCATTTACAGCACAGGACAATGTTGAGTAAGGTGGGCCAAAAATCATAGCGCTATCGTGTACCGATGTTGCGCAAATAAGGGTACAACGCAAACCTGCAGATAACAAGATGAGAGTTTTTGTTATAGACTAGGCCAAGTGGGAGCCGTTGAGTCTCGTCTCCCACCCTGGGGGGGGGGGGGGGGGGGGGGGGGGGGGCTCGGCGTCACAGGGGAGGGCTGGTCCCCGAACGCAATATTCCACCACTCACCCATAGGTCCCAATACTCACCGTTCCCTAGAAAGGGAGGGGTGGTAGAGGGGGAAGGGGGGTAGACAGGGAAGGGGAGGGGGTAGAGATGGAGAGGGATGGAGGTAGAGAGGGAGAGGGAGGGGTTAGAGAGGGAGGGGTTGTAGAGAGGGAGGGGTTGTAGAGAGGGAGGGGTTGTAGAGATGGGAGTCGGCAGAGAGGGAGGGGGTAGAGAGGGAGGGGGAGGGAGTAGAGATGGAGGGGGCTACCCCATCTCCCTCCTCCTCATTTCCCTCATCCTCCTCCCCTCACTCCCATTCCCTGCTCTAGGACCTACCCAGGTCCTAGAGCAGCGCCAGGGCCTGGAACTCACTGGTTCTCGTACTCGACCTGGCCCTGGCTGTAGACCCAGGCTCGGCCTTGGTTCCAGCAGCAGCCTCCTGGGCTCCAGTGCAGGTTCCAACTTCACCGTCCCTGACCCTGGACCAGGCACATCCTTGGTTCTACCGGCGGCTTCTTTCTCGGCCCCGGTCATGGCCCACACTCCAGCTCCCGGCTCGGCTCCAGCCCAGGCCCAGGCCCAGGCCCAGGCCTAGGCCCAGTCGCCAGGCTCGGCCTGCAGCAGCAGCCTCCCTACCAGGCCCGGGCTCGGCCCGCAGCTGCCTCCACTCCTCAGTCATTGCGAGCGTCGGAGTGCCTCTCCCTCCTGGAGTATCCCGTCCATTACAGAGAGGGGATGGTCGGGAGGGAGGGGGATATCTCCCTGTCCGTCTGCTCCTGGGCCCGGCCAAGATGGCCATTTACGGGTCCAGGCAGTGCCGGGGTTGACTGCCTGGTCCTTTTCTGGGCCGACGTCCGTGGCCATGTGACCACGGAGAGGGTACACGCGGTGTCCGTGGGAACTTGAGGCCGTCCGTGAATGCTGGTCGCCGCGGAGGAGTCGAGTGTTTTGTTGATAAAGTTGCGTAATATTAATTTGATGATCGTTTGTTTGTAAAACTGTCAACATCCGCAGTCTTTGATTGTGTTAATTCTCTGTAAGTTTATTTTTATTTTTTGAATAAAAGTATTTGTATAATATAAATAAAGAGTGTCCCGTCCTGCCTTGCAAGTGCATTGTGACGTCACTGGTTACTGGTTCCAAGATACAGGAGTTTGGAGATGAGTTTGGATGGGATTATGGTGATGAAGGTGGAGCCTCAGTCGACAAATAAGAGTCAAACGCAGGGGTCCTTCTTGTCTAGGTGGACCAGAAATGCGTTTAGGGCCAGGGAGATGACATCTGCTGTGGACCTGTTGCGATGGTAAGCAAACTGCAATGTATCAAGGCTGGCTGGAAGGCTGGCATTAGTGTGCACCATCACCAATCTCTTGAAGCACTTCATAATGGTAGAGGTCAGAGCCACTGGATGGAATCATTAAGCCTTGCTACGTTACTTTTCTTTGGCACTGGGATGATAGTCGTCTGCTTGAAGGGGACCTCAGAATGTATTGAGAGGTTAAAGATGTTTGTGAAAACCTCTACCAGCCGATCCACACAAGTCCTGAGGATGTGGCCAGGTACCCCATCCAGCCAGAAGGCCTCTGAACTGAAACATTAATTCAGTTTCTCTTCCCACAGTTGCCATCTGACTTCCAGAATATTTCCAATATTTTCTGTTTATGGGAGAGATAGTTTGTTCCTGGTTCATAACTTAATTATGACAGAATAACACATGCTCCACACTCTCGGCAAGCTACGAAGTCTGTCCACAGATGCTGCCTGACCTACAGTATTCCCAGCATTTTCTGTCCTTTTATTTCGGGAGAGAATATAGAGCAAGTAAACTCTCTCCCCATCATTATGTCGTGCAAAAGCTGGAAAGGGTGGGTCGGTAGGTATATTTAGTAAAGTTAAATGCCGCTTTATGTCTGAAAAATAGTAATAAGCAGGCACACATTCAAAGAAGTTATCAAAAATTGAGTGATTTGCTAAAAATGACTGCGATTGCAGTCAGGGACATTAAATACCAAAATTTACATTATAATTCAGAGCATTAATGATGAGAAACTACCTCTTCTTTTGAAGGCAGTTTAAGTCTCAAGATCCTGAAGTTCAACATAGCCACTGTTTAACTGAAAAAATAGTTTTTCTTTAAGAACATCTCTGATTTAGTTCATGTGGCATTAACAAACCACACCAAGGGATGGGTGTGTGTGGTAAGCCTTAGGCATAAATAGAAAGAGACAAGCATCACAATGAATGGTTTCCCTTCCAAGTGTAATCATGTTTTTGAAGCATTTAAATTATTCAAAACTCACATGCATTTAAATCATTTTTGTCTTTTCTTCTGAAATCTATTTTTGTAAATGAAAGACCTTACATGTTCCATTTTTAAACTTTATAGACCAGTAGAGTTTGAATTTATGGAATGGAGGAAATTTATATTTTATGGTTGAAATATCACTGATACATTTAAGCCTAATTAATTTGGAGATAGTTCAGGGTAAGCAGGTTGTTGGAATGTTTGCGGACACCAGTCTAGGCCGCATGTGCCGCTCTCCAGGAAAACATTAAATAATAATTGCAACATTGCACAGGGATGGTGAGACATGGTGTGTGTGAGGGGAGGGGGAATGAAATTGGAATCTGAGCCAGAAAAATTGAAAAAAGATTACAGTGCTGTTGTCAGTCAAGAGTCACAATTCAAGCTCAGGCCCACTATATTCCTGTGAGGGTGGAAGCCAAGAAAGGCAAGTCGAGAGAGTTGGATTTTAAGACTGCTTTGGGAATAAAGTACTGAAAATGGGGGAGGTGCTTCAGGAGATTTAAGAGTGTACGCATGTTTAAGAAGAAAATAAATAGAACAAAGAGGGTCAATGGCAAAAGAGATTAAAGAAAATACCAAGGTGTTTTTTATTTCTATTAGGAGTAAGATGGTAACCATAGAAAGAATGGGATTCATTAGAGACTAACATGCAATCTGTGCGTCGAGCCACAGAAAGTGGGTGAGGTCTTCGAATCACTGTCATATTTGTACACAAAGAATAGGCCGTTTTAAAGCCCCATTTTGTATTGCATCCATCAATACTCATCCCATTTACCCACATGCATTCATAAGCTTCTACGCCTTGTCAAACCAGGTGATTGGCCCAATGCTTCTTAAATGTTGCGAATATGTCTGTCTTCAAGACCACTTCAGATATTGCATCCCAGTCTTTCAGATCCGCTCAGAATCACATACCTCTCACATTATAATTATGCCCTATTGTAGCAATGTTACAACATTTTGAGATTTAAAAAATCAAGTCTGCAATTTATCCAATCAGATAAAGCATAAAAAGTTTAATTTGACACCTAATTCACTTTCGTATCTTCAGTATTAAAAAAGTTATGGCCATTTCCATACTCGGAAATTAGCATCTTGTTCCCTATTGCTTTTCCATTGACTTAACACAAAAGCTGTGATCGAGGACAGTCAAAAGCCCCTAACTTTCTTAAAAATTAAGAGATCTGAATGAAATTCAGTTATTATAGATTAAAGCATTCTGAAATAAAACATCTTACTTGGATGACCTGAAATTAAAGCATATAATTAGTTAATTACCTAATTGTAGCTAATTACAAAATTGGCCGTTGTGACGGAAATAGTAATAAACACCCAGACTGCCTTGAAAATTCAAAAATGTGATATTCTCAAGATCAGAACTTTAATAATATTGTATAATATACTGTAAGTCCATAACAGATAGGTAAATAAATTACAATTTCTAGCAATAGACCAAGTCTTTATGGAGAAGATCAGTTGCTAGCTGGCATTTGGCATATCATAATCAGTAGCATCATCATACTCCTCAGATTGTAACCAATAAGCAACACTGTACACCTTGTTTTTCCTCAACTTTTTAATGTTGGCATTGTAAACTACAAGTTTTTGCTCTTCAAACCACGCATGACATGTCTTTCTGCCCACTATTTTCCCATTAAGAATGTCCTGTAGATTCCATTTCTTAAGAAAAGGATCTTTTTTTTAAATAGCCTAAGTATCCAAATAACAAACTAATCCCATTCACACAGGAATTCACAATATAACGTGATTTTCAAATCTCACTGTCATGAATTTATATGCCAGATGGAAGGAATTTAATGTTTAATTCCCATAAATTAATCCAGAAACATCCTCTCAAAATATAATCAAAATAGTTTTTTGCACAATACATGGGACTCAAACTGTTGTGAATATTTAGTTTAAAAATAATGATCATGGAGAGAGAATAACACAAAGTATAGACGGTTTATGACATAATTGTCCAAAAAAAGGGCATTTTAATCATCTTGCTTCTGGAACGCGATCGATTGGAACGTTGCATTTGCGGTGAATTTGAACTCCATATCGGCAGGAAAAACACTGCCGGTTCGTATGGGGCCCAAATCTAATTTTTGCAACGTACAATTATAGTAAAGCCATCCCAAGAAGCAAGATTATATGTAAAATAAACAACTTACCCTTTGTTTTGCCTCGTTCATGGGATCTGTCACGTTGTAGGCGTTGAGGGCGTTCGAAGTCGCTTTTTATTTTAATACAAATATTAAATTGTCCAGCGAATCTTTTTTAAAATATAACGCGAACGGAAGTCCGATCGATTTTTTATCAGCAGCTTAGCAGCCCGAGGAAGTCCGCCTCCGACAGGCAGTAAAAAACGACATTTTAATCCCGCCCCCCCCTCAAATGTGCCAAAATCACGCACATGGCCAGTGGCAGAACTGCAGTATTGTAACACCACTACCTATTGTCTTAGACACCATGGGGAAAAGATACTTACCATCTTCCTTTGCTGTATCTCCTATAATTGCGTGTACTCTATCAGATCATCCCTCAGCCTTCTCTACTCCAGTCAATTCAGTCTCTCCCTGCAACTCGTTGCTTCATTCTAGGCAGCTTCTTAGTGAATCTCCTCTGCACCTTCTCCAGTGTAATTCTTCCAATAGTATAGCAACCAGAAATGTGCAGATGAGTCCATGTATTGCCTAACTCATGTTGTATAAGGGTTTCACATGACATAAAAGCTCTTCATTGGTCAGAGAAAGTCATGAAGTCATGATGCAGCTTTATAGGGCTTTGGTTAGATATCTTGTGGAGGATTGTGTGCAGTTCTGGTCACCTCGTTACAGGAATAATATCAAGCTTGGACAAACTTGGACTATTTTCTCTGGAGAGTTGGAGACTAAGGGGAGACCTCATAGAAGCAATGGGCTAACTAGAGACAGCCAATAGACAATGTGATCATGACCCATCATCCACAATCAGTACCCCGTTCCTGCCTTCTCCCCATGTCCCCCGACTCCCCTATCTTTCAGAGCTCTGTCTAGGCTTTGACCATGCAAGTGATCAAGATGATCAATGAGAGTAGGGTAGTGTAATGTATTCATACATATTCATGTATATGTTAGCGAGTTGGTGTTCAAGATAAGCAGGGAATGCTGGATAATAAATCTCTCTTATGATCCAGGCAACCTGCGTGTAAGTTGTTATTTATTCTGCCATCCGGAATATAACAGGCAGTGGATGTTGTCCACATGGATTTCAGTAAGGCATTTGACAAGGTTACATTTGCGAGGCTGCTCTTGAAGGTTAGATCACATGGGATCCAATGAGAGATAACTGAATGGATAGAAATTTGCTTCATGGAAGGAAGCAGAGGGTGATGGTAGAAGGTTGCTTCTTGGATTGGAGGCATTGTGACCAGTGGTATGCCTCAGCTTCAGTGCTGGGCCCATTGCTGTTTGTCATCTATATCAATCATTTGGATGAGAACATACTAGGCATGATTAGTAAGTTTGCAGATGACACTAAAGTGGGTGGTATTGTAGATAGTGAAGATGGATATCACAAACTGCAGCAGGATCTTGATCATTTGGGCAGGTGGCTGAGGAATGGTTGATGGAGTTTAATACAGGGAAAGGTGATGTGTTGTATTTTGGAAAGTCTAACATGGGCAGGACCTAGACAGTGAATGCCAGGACTCTGGGCAGTGTTGTAGAGCAGAGGGATCTAGGAGTACTTTCCCCTGTAACCGCAGGAGATGCAATACCTGTCCCTTTACCTCGCCTGTCAACTCCATCCAAGGACCCCGACAGTCTTTTCAGGTGAGGCAGAGGTTCACTTGCACCTCCTCTAACCTCATCTATTGTATCCGCTGTTCCAGGTGTCAATATCGAGACTAGCGCAGGCTTGGCGATTGTTTCACTGAACACCTCCGCTCAGTCCGCCTTAATCTACCTGATCTCCCGGTTGCTCAGCATTTTAACTCCCCCTCCTATTCTCAGTCTGACCTTTCTGTCCTGGGCCTCCTCCAATGTCAGAGTGAGGTCCAGCACAAATTGGAGGAGCAGCACCTCACATTTTGCTTGGATAGCTTATACCCCAGCAGTATGAACATTGACTTCTCTAACTTCAAATAGCCCTTGCTTTCCCTCTCTCTCCATCCCCTTCCCCCTTCCCAGTTCTCCCACCGGGCTTACTGTCTCCCACTACATTTTATCTCTGCCCCGCCTCCAACCCTGACATCAGTCTGAGGAAGGGTCTCGACCGGAAACATCACCCATTCCTTACCCCCAGAGATGCTACCAGTCCCGCTGAGTTACTCCAGCATTTTGAGTCTACCTAGGAGTACAACTACATAGTTCCTTGAAAGTGTCGTCACAGGTAAATAGAGTGATCAAGAGGCTTTCGGCACATTGGCTTTCATCAGTCAGAGTCTTGAGTATAGAAGTTGGAAGGTTATGCTACAATTGTATACGACATTGGTGAAGCCACATTTAGAGTATTGTGTTCAGTTTTGGTTTTATAGGAAAGATTTTTTTTTCTTTTTATAGGAAAGATGTTGTTAAGCTGGAAAGGCTGCAGAGACGATTAATGAGGATGTTGCCAGGACTCGAGGACCTGAGCTATAGGGAGAGGTTGAGCAGGCTAGAATTTGTTTCCTTGGAGCGCCGGAGAATGAGGGGTGATATTAGTATATAAGACCATGAGATGAGCAGATAGAGTAAATGCACAAAGTCTTTTACCCAGAGTAGGGGATTCAAGAACCAGAGGACATAGGGGTGATGGGTATATGGGACAAGCTAGTTGAAGAACTAGTTGAGGCAGGTACTATCACATTTAAAAACACATTTGGATAAGTACATGGATGAGGCAGGTTTAGAGTAATATGGGCCAAATGCAGGCTGATGGTACTAGTGTAGATGTGGCATGTTAGTCGGTGTGGGCAAGTTGGGCTGAAGGGCCTGTTTTCATGCTGTGTCAGTCTATGATTGTATTTAATAAAGGTCCACATGGTAGGTTGATCCTGAAGATTAAGAGGCATGATATCCAAGGTGACTTTGTCATTTGGATTCAGAACTGGCTTAGAGGACAGAGGGCTGTGAAAGGTTGTTTTTCCAGCTGGATTTCTGCAAGGATCTGTGCTGGAATCATTGTTATTGGTGAGGTATATAAACGACTTGGATGCAAATGTAAATTGCTTTGTTAGTAAGTTTGCAGATGATACCAAAATTGGTGGAGTTGCAGACAGTGACAAAGGCTGTTAAAGTTTATAGCGGGATATAGATCAGCTACAGAAATAGGCGGCAAAATGGCGACGGAGTTATTCAGAACAAATGTGAGGTGATGCATTTTGGGAGGTTGAATGTAAGGGGAAAGTATACAGTTAATGCAAGACACCAGCCATGTAAAAAGGAATCTTTGGTGTACATGTCCATAACTTTCTGAAAGTGGCAAGTACATAGAGTAGTAAAGAAGGCAAATGGTATGCTGGCTTTCATAGATCGATGCACTGAGTGTAAAAGTCAGGAAATCATGTTACATCTTTATACAAAGGTGAGAGGAGGCAAAGTTTAAAGGAGATGTGCGGGGAAAGTTTGTTTTATACCTGGAACACACTGTCAGGAGTGGTGGTTTTGACAGACACGATAGTAGCATTTAAGAGGCTCTTGGATATGCAGGGAATGGAGGAATATGGATCACTTACAAGAGGAGTTGATTGGTTTAACCTGACATTATGTTCAGCGTGGACATTGTGGGCTGATGGGCCTGTTCCTGTATTGTACTGTTCTATGAGATCATCATCGGCGGTCACTCGAAACAAGTATGACTGTCCACTCATGGACAGTCATACTCGGCCAGTGCGTGACTTTGTTTAACGTGGGGAGACTGGTGTATAGACAACCACCACACAGTTCTTGACAGATCTGGGTCAGGATCCAATGACATGGAGTCCAAAACGACCAGGGACCCTTTTCTGCTGCAGCCTTCATCCACCTTCCCAGCCGTTGTGACGCTCCAATAAGGTCAGCCATTGACCTCCGCCTGTTCCACCATTGAGATAGAATGAAAATCATAGCACACATGAGCACAAACCAGGTACTACAATAAGAGAACGTGCAAAGGACATGACAAGGTAGATTAGGAGATCGGGAATTCATCGTAAGTATATGAAGCTTATAGAAACATAGAAAATAGGTGCAGGAGTAGACCATTCGGCCCTTCGAGCCTGCACTGCCATTCAATATGATCATGGCTGATCATCCAACTCAGTATCCTGTACCTGCTCTCCATACCCCCTGATCCCTTTAGCCACAAGGGCCACATCTAACTCCCTCTTAAATATAGCCAATGAACTGGCCTCAACTACCTTCTGCGGCAGAGAGTTCCAGAGATTCACCACTCTCTGCGTGATAAATGTTCTTCTCATCTCGGTTCTAAAGGATTTCCCCTCAATCCTTAAGCTGTGACCCCTTGTCCTGGACTTCCCCAACATCGGGAACAATCTTCCTGCATCTAGCCTGTCCAATCCCTTAAGAATTTTGTACGTTTCTATAAGACCCCCCTCAATCTCCTAAATTCTAGCGAGTACAATTACGATTCTTGTAAACCTCCACTGGACCCTCTCCAGGGCCAGCACATCCTTCCTCAGATATGGTGCCCAAAATTGCTCACAATCTTCCAAATGCGACCTGACCAGTGCCTTGTAGAGCATCGACATTACATCCCTGTTTTAGTATACAAGCCCCCTCGAAAATAATCATAGCATTGCATTTGCTTTCTTTGCAGGCTAACTTTTTGGGAATCCTGCACCAGCTCCCAAGTCCCTTTGCACCTCTGATTTCTGGATTCTCTCCCCATTTAGAAAATCGTGTACACCTTTATTCCTACAACCAAAATGCATGACTCCACACCTTGCTGCACTACAGTACATTCCATCTGCCATTTCTCTGCCCACTCTCCCAACCTGTCCGATCTCCTGCACAGTCCCTGCTTTCTCTACACTACCGGCCCTTCTATCTATTTTCGTATTATCCGCTAACTTTTCCACAAAGCCTTCAATCCCCTCATCTAAATCATTGATATACAACGTGAAGAGCAGCGGCCACAGCACCGAGCCCTGCGGAACTCCATTAGTCACTGGCAGCCATTCAGAAAAAGTTCCCTATATTGCCACCCAGTCAACCTGCAATCCATGGCAGTATCTTTCCTTTGATACCATGATCTCTCATCTTCCTCACAGTCTCCCTTGTGGCACCTTAGCAAAGGCTTTCTGAAAATCCGGATAAACATCTATTGTCTCCTTTGTCTGTCCCTCTATTTACAACAAAAAATCCTTGTCTGTCCTGCTATTTACTACAAAGAATAGTAAGATTAAACGAGAACTTACCAATTTGAAGTTTGATCGTTATTTTATGAGGAGTAACGTTGAGGGAATACGTGAAGAAGAACCCCGCCAGGACGCATGCGTGTCATTCTTCAAAGCAGCGGTGTGAAATCACAGATAACTGTAATGACTAAACATAGTAAGATTAGAGAAGAGATACCAGTTGAGTATATGATCAAGGGTGGGAGCGGAGGGCACGTAATCCCTCAACGTTACTCCTCATAAAATAACGATCAAACTTCAAACTGGTAAGTTCTCGTTTAATCTTACTATTTTACTTCGGAGTCACGTGAGTGACTACGTGAAGATTTTAAAGCTCTGTGATTTCATGCCGTGGAAACGAGTCCATGCATCACATCTGCCTTGATTATGGGGAGAATAGTGTTAACATCATTAGACATCAATAGGATATTGAAAAACCCAACGATAAATTTATTAACACCAAATTATAGCCCCTATTTATGGGGTAAAATTATATTACAGAACTTAAAATTGTTTCTGCAAATGTTCCAGGTTCAATGACTGGTTTGTTATAAAATCGTTGGAAAGTTTTCTCCGTTGACCATCCTGCTGTCTTGAGGATTTGGTCCATAGGAACATCCAACTTCATAGCTGCCGATGTAGCTGCAGCCCTGGTGGAGTGAGATTTAAAAATGCTAGTGTCTACTCCAGCCTTTATTAGGACCTGTTTTAGCCATCTCGAGATGGTCTGGACTGTCACTTTTTTGTGTGGCTGTTTGTAGCTGATTAAAAGTGACATTTCTTTGCCTCTGATGATCTTAGTATACTCCATATATAATAGTAAGTGTGTTACAATACAGAGACGATCATCTGTCGGGTAGGCCCTGAATTCTGTTTTTAGGCCTGCTGACCCCTGTCTGTTCTGTTTGACTAATTTATTGATGTGAAAAGTTACATTTCCAGATGAAATAGTCATGTTGTCCAGCCTTAGTTTCTGTAGCGACTGGACCCTTTGTGCCGTGACCAAGGCCATCAGCATGACTGTTTTCATAGTCAGTTTCTGTAGGGACAGAGCTGTAGCTGGAGACCAGTTTCTTAACATGGTCAGTACAATGCTCTCATCCCATATTTGGGAGTACCTAGTTCTTGGGGGATTAACATTAAAAATGCCCCTCATGAGTTTGGTTACCAGGGGGTGTATCCCAACAGAATGCCGCTCTGTTCCTTGCCACGGGTATGTTGACAGAGCACTTCTGGCACAGTTGATGACACTATAACTGAGCCCCTCATCATAATGGAGGCTTGCCAGGAATTCCAGAACAGACGGGATGTTCATAGATCTGTGGGTGATGTTATTGTTGTGACAGTACATTTCCCATTTCTTGATGTACACCAAGTACTGTTTTTTGGTGGACTGTCTGTGGGCCGCTGAAATAATATCCACTGTTCGGTCCGTCCGTCCCAGGTGTAGTAGAGGTGCTTTCAAACTCTACAAATTAATAGGTTTGTATATATGACATGGGTAACTTTCCCTTGTTGCGGGATGAACCAGTAAATTAGGTCTATGATGGATGGTGATGCTTGGTTCTAATACCATGTTGAGTATCACCGGGAACCATGGTTGAGTAGGCCAATCGGGTACTTTCAAAATACCAGATGCAGAGTCTTGCTGTATTTTCCTTAATACCCGACTGATGAGGCAGAAAGGAGGGAATGCATAAATAAACAATTTCCTCCAATGCAGCGAAAATGCATCTGTTGCCGCTGCCCCAGGGTCTGGTTCCAATGAAACATAATTCGATAACTGGTGATTGAGCCTGGATGCGAATAGGTCGATATCTGGTGTTCCATACTGTGCTGTAATTTCAGCAAATACATTTTTATCCAACATCCATTCAGTGTTTTCATTGAATGTGCGTGACCTGGTGTCTGCCACTAAATTTAGTTTACCTGGTAAGAACGCAAATTTTCATTTTTATTCTGATGACACAGTGATATATTGCTCTGCGTCTACCCCAAATCAGGCTCTCTGTCAGCTCCAAACTGCTTTTTAAATTTTTTTTTATTTTTTTATTTATTTATTAGAAGTAGACATATTATAAAATGTAGTTACATATTATAGTAAAAAAAACAAAAACTTTTCATATACATCAGTCATACATTATTAAAATTTTCCATTATCAATTACTTCTGCTTCTAGTATTTTTATTTTTTATAGAAAGCGAGAAAAAGAGGGTAGAAAGTTACAAATAAAAAAGAAAGCAAAAAAAACAAAAAAAAAACAAGAAACAACACAACAGAAAAACAAGGGAGGTGGAATGGGTTACCTGTAATACATCAATTGAGATAGGTTCGTAGGTTATAAAGTATAGAGTATAGTTTTTCATCTGTTCCTGAGTTCAAGTTTCAGCTGGGTCCTCGTGCTGTGCCAATCTATCCCTTCAGATAGTTAATGAATGGAGCCCAAATTTTATGGAAAAGATCTTGTTTGTCCATTAAGACAAGTCTAATTCTTTCTAAGTATAGGGTCTCCGACATTTCTGTAATCCACATTTTAATTGTGGGGGTTGTAGGGCCTTTCCAAAATTTTAATATTAATTTTTTTCCGGTTATTATACTGTAATTGAGGAAGTTTATTTGGTTTGTTGTGAGTGTTAAGCTTTGTTCTGATATTCCAAGTATTATTAATTTTGTGTCTGGGTCCAGTTTTGTATTAATAACTTCTGAAGTTATTTCAAAAATATCTGTCCAGAAATGTTTAAGTTTTATACAGTTTGCAAACGTATGTGTTAAATTAGCCTCTAAATGTAGACATTTATCACAAATAGGAGAGATTTGTGGGAAGATTCTATTTAGTTTTATTTTAGAGAAGTGTGGTCTATGTAAGACCTTGAATTGTATTAAAGTATGTCTGGCATTTAATGAACATTGATGTATTTGTTGTAAACTTTCGTCCCACATATCTTTCGTGATAGGGTGACCTATTTCATTTTCCCATTTGTATCTATATGGTTCGGTCGGTGGTACCTCGTTATTTAGTAAGGTGTTATAAATATAAGCTATTAGTTTTTCAGTATTAGGATGCTTGTTCAGACATTCATCAAGAATTTCTGATTCCCTATTCCTGTAAACTTGTGTATTAGATTTAACATAATCTCTAATTTGTAGATATCTGAAGAAATTATTTGAGTGCAGTCCATAATTCAGTTGTAACTCTTGAAATGAAAGAAAAGTACCTTTCCCATAAAAATGTCCTATATTTTTGATTCCATGATTTTTCCATTGTGTGAAACCTTTGTCCATAAAGGATGATTTGAATAAAGGATTATTTACAATGGGAAGGCAGAGTGGTATATTATTCAATTTTAAATCTTTTTTTATTTGTTTCCAAATTCGTATTCCACTATGTATTATGGGGTTTTCTTTATAGGTTTTTTTGTGCAGTTTTGTGGGGGCAAATATGATCGGTCCAATTTCAAAAGGTAGACAGTCTTCCTTTTCCATCATTAGCCAATCTGGTTGTTGGTCCATTTCTTCCAGCCAAAAATTAATGTTTTTAACATGGACTGCCCAAAAATAAAATAAGAAATTTGGCAAAGCCAGACCTCCATTTATCTTTGATTTACATAAATGTTTTTTACTTATTCTATGATTCTTATAATCCCAGACAAAACTTGTAACAATGGAGTCGACTTTTTTGAAAAAAGTTTTTGGGATATATATCGGAATTAATTGAAGTAGGTACAGCAGTTGCGGTAAAAAAAATCATTTTTATAGCATTAATTCTCCCAAGCATTGAAATGGGGAGTGTTTTCCAGTATTGAATATTCTTATGTAGTTTATTCAGTAAGGGTGGGAAATTTAGTTTAAATAAAGAGGTATATGTCTTAGTTACATAGATTCCTAAGTATTTAAATTTATCTTTAACTATTTTAAAAGGGGATTGTTGTATTGTATGTAAATTGAATTTTGTTATTGGCATGATTTCGCTTTTATTCCAATTGATTCTATATCCCGAAAACTGACCAAATTGAGTTATTAGATTTAATAGGTTTGGAATACTAGTTTCTAATTTTGTAATATATATTAGTATATCATCTGCATATAAGGAGATTTTATTCCTTGTGTCTCTAGTATTGTATCCAAATATTCCTGGATGGTTTCTAACGCTTTCTGCTAGGGGTTCGATTGCAAGAGCAAATAATAGTGGGGATAGTGAGCATCCTTGTCTACAGCCTCTAGAGAGATTAAATTTAGTTGATAACATTTTGTTTGTTAATATTCTAGCTGTTGGGTTAGAATATAACAATTTAACCCATGTACAGTACTTCTCTCCTAGTTGAACTTTTCCATCACCGAAAATAAATATGGCCATTCTACCTGGTCAAATGCTTTTTCAGCATCTAACGAGATAATTGCTAGCTCTGCGTTAGGGATTCTATTGGAGTATATAATATTAAATAATCTTCTCAGATTAAAAAATGAATACCGTTTGGGGATAAACCCTGTTTGGTCAGGATGTATTAATTTACTGATCACTAAGCTCAATCTATTAGATAGAATCTTAGTTAATATTTTCTGATCAGTATTTAAGAGGGCTATAGCTCTGTATGAACCTGGGTCTTCAAGATCCTTGTCCGTTTTTGGTACAAGTATGATTGTTGATTCATTTAGAGTTTCTGGGAGTTTCTGTTGAGTATAAGCGTATTTGTACATTGTCTGTAGGCGTGGGGAAAGCAAATCATAATTTTTTTAATAAAATTCCGAATTTAGACCATCGGGTCCTGCCGACTTTCCGTTTTTTAAGGACTTTATTGATTCTTCAATGTCTTTTATCGTAATTTCAGCCCCTAGCAATTCTCTCTCTTTCTGATCTAGACCCGCAAACTTACAATTCTGTAAAAATGTTTCCATTCCCGTTGATTGTTCTGTTATTTTAGATGAATACAATTTTTGGTAGTATTGTAGAAATCTATCATTAATATCTTTAGGCAGTGTTAATGTTTCTCCCTTATCTGTTCTAATTTTGTATATTGTTTTTTCCCCGTCCAATTTGCGAAGTTGACGCGCTAATAGTTTTTGTGGTTTGTCACCAAATTCAAAATTTAATTGTTTTGTATGTTGATAAAGTATTATAACTTGGTCTGAATAAATCTTGTTTAATTTATATTTCAATACTGCAATTTTATTGTGTTTTATCGTGGATGGTGCTGCTGCATTTTCTGTGTCTAATTGCTTTATTTCCATTTCCAGTTTCTGTTGTTTGGCCCTATTCTCTTTATTAAAAAATGATTGGGAAGAAATTAATGCTCCTCGTACAAATGCTTTAAATGTCTCCCAAAGAAGGGAGGCAGAGATTTCAGGGCTATCGTTAGCCTCAAAAAACATTTTAATCTGTTTTACTAGATATTCATTACATGACTTATCTTTTAAGATTTGGGGATTAAATCTCTATTGTGACTGTGTCTCTGCCATTCCGTTTACTTTGATCATAAATGTTAATGGGGCGTGGTCTGAGATTATGATGTTATGATATTGTGAGTTATAGGTGAATGGGATAAGTTTTGAATCTACTAAAAAATAGTCTATCCTTGAGTAAGTTTTATGTACTGGTGAGTAAAATGAATATTCTCGGCCCGATGGATTTTCAATTCTCCAAACGTCCTTAATATTTGTGGTATTAATGTATGAATTTAAAAATTCACTTGATCGAGATTTTAGTTTTCTTTGAGTTGATGATCTATCCAAACAAGCATCCAATGTACAATTTAAATCTCCACCGATTATTAAGTTTTGTTGTGTACCTTCCGGGATATTGTTAAGAATTCTCTTAAAAAACAGAGGGCTATCAAAATTTGGTCCATACACATTGAGGAGAGTCACCTTTTTTAAGTATAACTCCCCTATTATTATAATATATCTGCCTTCAATGTCTTCTATCATTGATATATGTTTAAAGGGTATACCTTTACGAATTAATATTGCAACACCTCTTGATTTATGTGAGAATGAAGAATGGTACGCTTTAGCAATCCATTTTGCTTTCAGTCTATGTTGTGCTTCCTTTTTAAGATGTGTCTCCTGGAGAAATATTATATCTGTTTTCAATGATTTTAAATGTGCTAACACTTTGCCTCTCTTGATAGGTTCATTAATTCCCTTAACATTCCAACTACAGAATTTAATTCCCTCACCCCCAATTTTTATATTCATGTCTTGCATCTTGTGATTAAGTGGTAGAGCAGATGATTCAGCACACTCAACCCTACCTTATACTTGAACTTCAGGTAGATGAATTTTAGGTCACGTCTGTTTTCCATCCGAACGTATCTCCTTAAATAAAATATGCAATTCCATTCCAAATACAAAATATAATGTGATATAAGATAAAAAAGGTGATAGCTAATAGGTTTAGTAAAGTGTGGAAAGTAAAAAAGAAAAGCAACTACAACTACAATTAATGCAGTTAGTGATAGCCACCCTAATGTGGCTAAGCATCTATGGACTTCCGTAGCTTTTGGTTTATAAAAATACTAGCTCCGTGCTTTCCTTGAAAGGAAAGTTTCCAATTCGATGCATACAATTTGTGGGGGGGGAAAGAAATATTGATTATATTTGATTATACTAGAACTAGAGGACATAGTTGCAGAATAAGGGGGGGCTCTTTTAAAACTGAGATGAGGAAGAACTTCTTCACCCAGAGGGTGGTTAATTTATGGAATTCACTGCCCCAGGGAGCAGTGGAAGCAGAAACTTTAAATATATTTAAGACTAAAATAGATGTTTTTTTAGCTGCCAAGGGGATAAGAGGCTACGGGGAGAGGGCAGCGATATGGACCTAGGTATGGTTAGTATAGTAAGACCTGAGTGATCTCCTGGACAAGTGTCGATCGCCTGGATTGGGGTCGGAGAGGAATTTCCCGGATTTTTTTCCCGAATTGGACCTGGGTTTTTATCCGGTTTTTTGCCTCCCCCAGGAGATCACGAGGTTCTTGGGGTGGAGAGGGGTGATAGCGGTATAAAGGGGAGGGTAGTGTCTTGTGTTCTGTGTCTTGTGTCTACTGTTTGTGGGTAAGTGTGTCTGTTTAGTGTTCAGCCATGAGCGAGTGGCGGTGCGGGCTCGACGGACCTGGTGGTCTACTCTCGCACCTACTTTCTATGTTTCTATGTTTCTATTCCATTAATGGTATAATTAGTAGTCTCAAATTGAAATATTAGTTTTGTATAATATAAACATTTATTTAAGAATAATCAAAAACGAGAACATCAGAGAGAGGGCCATCAAACATTTCTCATTATAAAATACCTGAATCATACTTTACTTATATTTCATACTTTTAATTAATTCTTAAATAATCTAAATAATCTTGTTATCATTAGTTAGTGTTAGTTAATATTCTTGATTATTAATAGTTGTTAGAGGTTAGAGGTTAGTACTAGAATGTTAGTATTATATATCCGTTGCAGGAAATATACCCAGTTCTTATTGCGAATTTTAGGCAACTCTTAAATATAATAGTTTAAAGTTTAGAGTTCCATATCTTCTCTGCGAGATAGCAGTGTCCGAGTAGGTGTTAAGAGTTGAATATTTTTCAATCTTTGATCTTGTCTTCGACTTTCTTGGCAAATTCAAATGCTTCCGTGTGCTTGTTGAAGAAGTATTCCTTCTTCTCGTAACTGACTCTCAGTGTTGCGGGGTATAACAGTCCATATCTCAGATTCTTTATGTTCTTCAGTATTCTTCTTGTTTCTGTGAACAACGCTCTTTTCTTAGCAACTTCCACGGGGTAATCTCTGAATACGCTAATCTTGTCTCCTTCATATACAAGATTTCTGCTTTTGCCAATTTTCCTCATCATGTCATCCAATACATGGTCATATTGGACCTTTACTATCATTATTCTTGGTCGGTCGCCCACCTTTGGGCGACCCACTCTGTGCGCTCGGGCAAGTAATGGCGCCTGATCCAGGTTCAAAATTGTTTTCAGTACTTCTGCAGCAAATTCACGGGGGTCACGAGTCCCCTCTCTGCCTTCCTGGATGCCCACGATTCTTAAGTTCTGACGCCTCTGTCGTCCCTCCAAGTCTGTACATTTTTCAGTTATTTGATACAATAACTTTGATAGGCGTTGGTTCTCAGTGATGAGTTGTTTTGTAGTTGCGGTGCTTGTCTCAGCAAGTTCCTCAAGTTCTTTTACAATCTTGTAGTGTTGGTCTAATGTCAGGAGAATAGGTTCAAGTTTAGGCTCAAATCTGGATTCCATCTTATTCAGTTTTCCATTTACTTCTTCTGCGTTTTGAGTCATATTGCTTTCAATTTCTAACTGCTTTTAACACTGTGCAACGTAACCTGTGTGATTTAAAATTTGTTTTAAATACTGACAAGACAAAGCTCATGCTGTTCACTAAAGCTAAATCAAAGCCCTCGGACCTCCCTCCTATCACCACTTTGCAGGGCTCTGTGATTGAATCTGTGTCTCAATATAAATATCTGGGAATTATAATTGAAGATTCTCTCTCTTTTAAACCTCATATCCAGCAACTTGTGAAAATACTAAAGATAAAATTAGGTCTTTACTTTAGAAACAAATCTTGTTTTTCTTTTGAAGCCAAAAAAAGACTTGTTGCTGCAACGTTTATGTCTGTGTTGGACTATGGTGATGTTTTATATATGAATGCATCTTCAAAATGCCAACAGTCTTTGGACACGGTCTACCACGGAGCACTGAAATTTGTTACTAATTTTAAAACCCTCACGCACCACTGCTCTTTGTATGCTCAAGTTGGATGGTTTGCCTTGTCCACCCGCAGACTCCATCATTGGCATATCCTTATTTATAAGACTATCCTCGGTGTTCTTCCTTCATACCTGCAGGTATGTAATTCGAAAAAGCACAGGAACTTATCAGCTCCGCTCTGAGGACTTGTTCTTACTAACTGTACCTAAAGTCCGTACTGAACTGGGGAAAAGGGCATTTAGTTATGCTGCTCCCTTCGCATGGAACCAGCTGCAGAATGAACTGAAACTTAAGGAGCTGCTTTCTATAAACAGATTTAAATCCCTTCTTAATGATGTTGAAGCGGGCTCTTCTGTCTGTACATGCTTTGTTTGATGATGTTCTGACTGTGACTCTATTTATATGTTCTCTGTTGTTTTTAAATTATTGTCTGTAACTGTGGAACTGTGCTGCTGCCTGTCTTGGCCAGGACTCTCTTGTAAAAGAGATTTTTAATCTCAATGAGACTTCTCCTGGTTAAATAAAGGTTAAATAAAAATAAAAATAAAAAGTAGGTAGCTGATATCCAAATATCTCTCTGGATACACTATTGCCAAATTGTGTTGGCCAGATTGTCACATGATGTCGATTTGTTTCCACCCAAATGGTTGATATATGCTACCACGGTGGTGTTGTCAATTTGTAGTCTAACATGCTGGTGATATAACCCAGAACAATATGACTTAAGGCCATGGAATGCAGTTAAGATTTCCAGGTAGTTTATGCCCAGTGTTTGTAATAATGATGCCTCCTGTGCGTTCCATCTCCCCCACAGCTGGAGATGGAATTGGTAGCACCCCAACCAAGTGCACTGGCATCAGTTTGTAGTACCATAGATGGGTTGCTGATAATGATTGGATTGGAACAATGCCTAATATTATCTTTCCACCATTTTAGTTCCATTATGGCCTCCGTTGGTAGCTTCATTGGTCTGTCAAAATGACCACCATAAATTTTTGAGGGCTCATATTTTAGCCCTCTGTAAATTTCGATAATGTAAAGGTCCGAATTGTGTGGCTGGAAACGCAGCCACTATTTTGCCAATTATTCTTGCTACCAGTCTGATGGATGGTTTAGTGATGTCAATGATTTTGCTGCAAGCCTCTATTAAGGCTGTAACCTTTTCTTTCGGCAAAGTCACTGACATGTGAACTGAGATAATGGGGAACCCCAGATAATCCATTGTGTTAAATAACATCTGTGGTCACCTCTTATGGGTACTGTATAGTAAGCATCTTTTAAATCGATGCTTGCCATGTAGTAACCTTTGGAAATCAATTGCTTAGCAGTAACAAAGGTTTCCATCTTGAAATGAATATATTTGTACGAAAGTATTCAAATTAGTCAAATCTATGATGATGCGGCAACCACCATCTTTCTTGTTTATGATAAAGATTTTGGACACGAATTCCTGTGATTCGTGTTGGGTTTTCTCAATTACTCATTTTTTATAAAGCCGCTGTAGTTCAGCATGCGCTTTTGATTTTTCTTTGCCTGTAAGCACGAACATTCGGTTCGGTACATGCTGACTGGAGGGTTATGTTTTTGTATAAATTCTATGGTATAACCCTATACTGCTTAAAATATAAGTGTCGGTAGTTAGCTTATTCCATGCATCCAGATAGAATTGTAATCTCCCACCAACCTCCATGCTCCCTTTAATTCGTAAAGAACCAGACCCACCTACCTCCATGGTTACTAGTGGTAGGTTTGTTGCTTTTTCGGCATCCTCCGTGGACGTTGAGGCGCCGGTGTCTGGATCTGTAGTTGGGTCGGTGTTGAGGGTTAGCGCATTTCCCAGGAAGGCCGGTCTGAGCCATGGCCTAAAAAAGACCGATGTTGAGTGTTCCTGGCCTTCGAGCTTTCACCAGTTTGTCTTGGCCGACTGGTGGTGCGTAGGGGTGCTGTTTCTGGCCAAAGTAGTTTTTAGACGTTGCTTTAATGAGCGCAAGGTTTTAGCCTCTTTGTCAAGTTCTTTTACCTGTTTGGATAAGTCACCTCCAAATAGTAATATAGGTGGTTTGGAGGTTCCAGGTTTGTACAGGACTGCAAATTTGGGGTCTAAAGCCGGTTGGATGGCACTCTTCCTAATACTATTTAACTCGTATTGGGAGTTGCAAAATAAAGCCAGTGCATCCTGGTGATCTTGTGTCAAGTCTTTTTCGTTTATTGTGCGGGCGAAAGCCGTAATTCCTGCTGTTAGGACTTTCAGAACTTTCTGTAGTTTCAAGTCCCTGGCTCTGATTGAGGCTCCGACATGTTTCCAAATATACTGGTTGACACTGGGAACATTCAGTGATTTGCAGTTCCCTGGTGGTAAGTGTCTAATAATGCCTGTCCTTATAGCTGGTTGAATGACATGTAGTCGATACTTGCAGCTATTTTAGGCTCCAGGTTTTTGGCCAGTTTGGTCGGGTTGAATGAACTGGGACACCATATCCAATAGGTTTTCTTGCACCCCATGTGCACTAGGGGTATGTTCTGCACACCCCTCTTCAGGTTCAGCCCAGAATTGACCTCCGTACTCCCCTCTGATGAGGGAGAAACACTGTGCAGCCCTACAAGAGGTACTGCTGTAGGACTTACTAGCTGCCCTCTGTGACTAGTCTCCATCTCCCGGAGCCTGTCACTTTGGAGTATTTGCTCCAACAGCCGCTCCAACTGGCTCCAATGCTCTCGGGCACTGGCCACTCCAACCGGCTCCAATGCTCTCGGGCACTGGCCGCTCGCGGCTGCTCCTGAAGCCGCTCCAACCGGCCCCAATGCTCACGGGCACTGGCCGCTTGCGGCTGTTCAAAGTCGGCCTCATCTGAGTCAACGACTCTGTTAGTTTTTTGCTTCGCTTTACCGCCCGGCCGTGGCCGGTGCGGGAGCGAAGTCGGGCACAGCTGTTCCCATTACGGGAGATTGGCATGCCGTTGGCTGCTGCTGCTGGCTGCCCGTAACTCCGCGGTTCTCCCCCGCCAGCTTTTTCGCAGCCTTCTTGTTGCTCGTGCATCTGTCCATGCCTCCACCTGTGAAGTAAGTGGAAAGAACGCAGAGTCTCCTTACCTGCTGTTCCCGGCTTTCAAATTCTGCTGCTAAGGGGAACGTTGTTCCCCCTGCTGTGACTCGTTGCAATGCGTGTAGCGATATGGCACGCATGCATCCTGGCGGGGTTCTTCTTCACGTAGTCACTCACGTGACTCCGAAGTAAAATCATATTTACTACAAGACCTCCCCTTCACAAGACCATGTTGACTTTGGCCTATTTTATTGTGAACTTCTAAGTATGTAACCTCTTCCTTTATAATGGAAATCTTACCAACCACTGAAGTTGGACTAACCATCCTATAATTCCCACTATTCTGCTTTGCTCCTTTGTGCACTGGGGTAATATTGGCAATTCTCCAATCATCTGGAACCACTCTTGACTCTAGTGATTCCTGAAATATCATTATCAATATTAGGGTTAGCTCTACAATCTCGAAGGTCACCTCTTTCAGAACCCCTTCTTGCAGTCCATCTGATCCAGTTGACATCCACCTTCAGCTCTTTCAACTTCCCAAGCATCTTCTCCCTAATAATAGCCCCTCCACTAACTTCCACCCCCAACTTGCATTTCAGGCACTTTGCTGGTGTCTTCCACTGTGAAGCCTGATGCAAAAAAGTTATTCAACTCCTCTGCCATTTCTTTTTCTGCATTATTAATTCTGTATAATTTTCCAGTGGTCCAATGTCCACTCTTGCCTCTTACTCTCTATATAACAGAAGAAACTCATGCCATTCTCTTTTATATTATTGGCTAGCTTACCTTTGTATTTCATCTTTTCTCCCTATTGCCTTTTTAGTTACCTTCTGTTCTTTAAAAGCTTCTCAATCCTCTGGGTTCCCACTAATCTTCGCAATGTTATATGCTTTCTCTTTTAGTTTTATACTGTCCTTGACTTCCCTTGACAGCCACAGTCGCCTCTTTCTCCCCTAGAATCTTTCTTCCTCTTTGGAATGAAAAGATCCTGCATCTTCCAGATTATTCCCAGAAATTCCTGCCATTGCTGTTCCACCGTCATCCCTGCTAGGGTCCACTTTGGCCAGCTCATGCCTCTGTAGTCCCCTTTGCTCAGCTGCAGTATTTCACCTTCTCACTCAAACAGCATATTGTGGTTGCTACCTTCTAAAGGTTCCTTTACCTTGAATTCTTATCAAATCCAGTTTGTTACATAACACTAAATCCAGAATTGCCTTTTCCCTGGTAGGCTCCACTATAAGCTGCTCTTAGAATCTATCTCGGACACACTCTACAAATTCCCTTTCCTTGGGTCCAGCACCAACCCGATTTTCCCAGTCCAACTGCTTATTGACATTTCCCATGACCACTGGAGCATTGCCTTTCTAACATGCCAATTGTAAGACCTGATGTAACCTATATCCTGGCTACCGTTTGGGGGTTATTTAAACTCTCATTAGGGTATTTTTACACTACAATTTCTCAGTTCTATCCACAATGACTATGTCTTCTGATCCCATGTCATCCCTTGCTAAGGACTGAATTTCATTCCTTAACCTACCGACCAGTCTACAGTTTCCAGGAACAACACTAGCTGCCTTCAGTCATATGTGTCTACCAATTGTTCATATATGTCAGTCAGAGCTAATGCTTCTATGTGTGGCCATCTATGCTGCTCCCTTGTCTTTCGGCGGCCTGGACTGGATTCCATTGGTTACCAGGAAAGGTTGGACAAACTTGGATTATTTACTCTGGAACTTCCAAGGCTGAATGGAGGCTTTGCGTACAATTGAGGCACTGATAGGTTAGGCAGACAGGGTGGAAATATCAGACTAGAGGGTATAGATTTATGAGAGGCAAAATTGAAAGATGGAGCAAGTTTTTAGAAGTAAGTACCTGAAATGCACTGTCAGGAGAAGGCAGATAGAATAGCGGCTCATTTTGAAAAGCTCATAGATATGTGAGGAATGGAAGGATATGTAACCCATGCAAGCAGAGGAGATTGGTTTAACTTGCATGTTTGGTGAATTAATTGTGGACTGAAGCGCCTGTTCTTGTGCTATACTGTTTACTGTTCAACATCTTCCAAGTGCCTTCCTTTCTTGGTGAAGCTAGCTTGTCCCTTGCTATGAGCATCCTTTCAAAGGCTAAACCTCATGGCATTTGATCTCATAGAATAGTGCAGCACAAGACAGGCCAAACATGATGTCAAGAATGTCTACTCGAGTAATTCATGGCCCACAGTTCCCTGCATATCCACGTCATAGAGTGATAGTTTGTAAACAGGCCCTTCGGCCCAACTCTCCCACACCAGCCAACAATGTCCCTGCTACACTAGTCCCACTTGCCTGCACTTGGTCCATATCCCTCCAAACCTGTCCTATCCATATACCTGTCTAACTGTTTCTTAAATGATGGGATAGTCCCAGCCTCAACTACCTCCTCTGGCAGCTTGATCCATACGCCCACCACGCTTTGTGTGAAAAAGTTTCCCGAAGGATTCCTATTAAATAGTTTACCCTTCACCTTAAACCTATGTCCTCTGGTCCTCGATTCCCCTACCCTGGTCACAAGACTCCGTGCATCTACCCAATTTATTCCTCATGATTTTGTATACCTCTAAGATCTCCCCTCATCCTCCTGCGCTCCATGGAATAGAGACCCAGCCTACTCAACCTCTCCCTATAGCTCACCCCCTAGTCCTGGCAACATCCTTAAATCCTTTTTGAACCCTTTCAAGCTTGACAATATCTTTCCTATAACATGGTGCCCAGAACTGAACATTATTCTAAATGCGGTCTCACCAACATCTTATACAACTGCAACATGACCTCCCAACTTTTATACTCAAGTCTCAAATGCCTCTATTGCATTTGCCTACACCTTCCATACCAGCCACCCACCACCCTTTGCTCCTCTCCTGCTATTGGCTCGGCATCAGTTCTCTATGGCTGGAGGCTTTTGTCAGCATTGAACAAATGCTTCTGTCTCTGGGATGAGCGTGGAGTGGCTCTGCAATGATCATCTTAACCCATGTCCTATTAGGATTCAATCTAGTTTTGTAGCAATGCTTAGTGCAGGACTTGACTTGGGGTTAGCAATTTTAATTTCCATGTCAAGACACTCTTACAATTTAAGATTCCATGTATTCGTAGACAAAGTTACAGATGATGGAATTTTGAGCAAATTGCTGGAGGAGCTCTTGGGTCAGACAACATTTGTGGAGGAAATGGACAAATGACACTTCAGACCAAGAGCCTTCAGACTAACAACAAGGGGGGAGATGGGTGGAGTAAGTGGCCAAACCTAGAGGTGAAAAAACCCAAAAGCGTGATGAAATGTAATGCCAGCAGGTTAGATATAAATGTAATGTGAGGGGATGTAAGGGGCATATTGGGACTGAGATGGGAGATGAGCATACCAAGGAAGAGGAACTATGCTAAATCTGTGCAACCCACCACAGTGCACCATTCTCCCACCAACCCAGTCACCCAACTCCATACATTTATCTCCCATCACCAAGTCTCGTATTTCCTCCATCCCCTTTCACTATATTCCAATTAGTGGCTTTGCATGACAATCCTCTTCTCTCCTTATCTGACACCCTTGTCTCTAGCTTTTATTATTTACTCAACCCATCTCTCAAATATTCTCCACCCCTTTGCCTATTTCAACTTGTCACGTACCATCTGCCACCTTTTGGGTTTCTGCACCAGTCATGAAACAAAATATTACCTGTCCATTCCCTTGGTAGAGGCAGTCCCACTGAACACCTCCAGCATTTTGTTTTAAGACCTTTGGATATACCCTGGTTGAAATAATCCTAGTTGGCTGTTGTTAACAGGAAAGTGGAGTTTAATAATTGTGGTCCTTGTTTAAGATTATTTTATTTACTTATCCTGCCCCTTTCATTCACCTGCCAGTATTCTTGTGGAGTGGGTCTAAATCTATATTTGAAGTTATGTTTGAGTGTCTGCTTTGCCTCAATTCCCTTCCTCTGTAGGGGTGACCAATTTTGTTAGTTTCTACCAAGCATCTCCAAAGACAGGGGCCCGGGTAGTTCGAAGTGTCTGCTAGGGTTATTAGCAGACACTTCATAGTCTCTTCATATTCTAACAAATGTCAACATAAGCTGGGGCAAACGTCTTCACAATTGTTGTTCCTTTGACGTTAGTCTGATTCATTTAATTCAGTCATTTTTTGTCTGGCCCATGTAATGTTTGACCAAAGCGACATCTTGTCAACAGGGTCTGTTTTCATTCAGATACTTTGAACTGACTGTCTGCTCCTATTCATTAGGGTTAGAGTCTCTTTATGTAAAGACTTGTTATGATACTTACCACCAGCTGGTTTTTTTTTCTCACTGTGGTCTCATCACACTGTCCCAAACCCTTGGTGCCACAGATTTTATTAGATTTTTTAACTTGTTCTATTATGCCATTGTATTGTCTGCTTTAGCTAATTTTTTGATTTCCCGTGACTCTGGTTTTCCAGTGTGAGAATTGCTTGTGGGATCCTAAGCAACCTAAGCAACCTGTTCATTTGTTAAAGAAGGAACTGCAGATACTGGAAAATCGAAGGTACACAAAAATGCTGGAGAAACTCAGCGGGTGCAGCAGCATCTATGGAGCGAAGGAAATAGGCAACGTTTCGGGACAAAACCCTTCTTCAGACTGATCGGGGGTGGGGGGGGGGGGGGGGGGGGAGAAGAAAGGAAAAAGGAGGAGGAGCCCGAAGGCTGGGGGATGGGAGGAGACAGCAGGAGGGCTGAGGAAGGGGAGGAGATAGCAAGGACTAACAAAATTGGGAGAATTCTGAAGAAGGGTTTCGGCCCGAAACATCGCCTATTTCCTTCGCTCCATAGACGCTGCTGCACCCGCTGAGTTTCCCCAGCAATTTTGTGTACCTGGGAGAATTCAATGTTCATGCCCGCAGGATGAAGGATCCCCAAGCGGAATATGAGGTGCTGTTCCTCCAATTTCCGGTGTTGCTCGCTCTGGCCATGGAGGAAACCCAGGACAGAGAGGTCGGATACGGAGTGGGAGGGGGAGTTGAATTGCTGAGCCATCGAGAGGTCAGGTTGGTTATTGCGGACCGAGCGGAGGTGTTCGGCGAAACGAGCGCCCAACCTCCGCTTGGTCTCACCGATATAGATCAGCTGACATCTAGAGCAGCGGATGCAATAGATGAGGTTGGAGGAGATACAGGTGAACCTCTGTCGCACCTGGAACGACTGCTTGGTCCTTGAATGGATCCTCTAACTATGTGACCCCTGCTCTTCCCCACCCACACCACTGCCTTCTCACCACCACCCCCCCATCACACATCGCCTTGTCCCCAGTCCACCCACCCGCCTTCCTCCGGCCCCAACCCCCATACCTGCCGGGTGTTCACCATTCCCCCCGACCTCACCCTCTCCGACACCGAACGGTCTGTCCTCAACAGAGTCTTACCTTTGTCCCCCTCCGTCCCCACCTCAATGAATTCCGCGCCCACCACGACTTGGAGCTCTTCTACCGTCGCCTCCGCCTCACAGCGCATTTCCATGGGAAGGAGTCCTTGCCCCCCATTGATGACCCCTTTTCCCGTCTCCAACGCACCCCCTCCTCGTGGAACCCCCCTCGTGACCATCTTCCGGCTTTAGAACTCTTCATCCAAAACTGCCATTGCGACATCAACCGCTTCAACTTCTCCACTCCCCTGTCTCACTCCAATCTCTCCTCCCCTGAACGTACTGCCATCGACTCACTCCGCAACAACCCAGACTGGGTTATCAAACCCGCCGACAAGTCTGGCGCGCCGTTCTCTACAAAGCTGAGGCCACGCGCCAACTCTCGGACACCTCCTCCTACCGACCCCTGGACCATGACCCCACTGACGAGCACCAGGCCACCATCTCCAGCACCATCACTGACTTCATCAACTCCCACGTCCTGCCCGACCAAGCCTCCAACCTCATCGTTCCCCAGCCCCGCACGGCCCGATTTTACTTTCTCCCCAAAATCCACAAACCTGACTGTCCCGGTAGACCCATTGTCTCTGCCTGTTCGTGCCCCACCAAACTAATTTCCAAATACCTTGACTCCATCCTATCCCCCTTGGTTAAATCCATCCCTACCTATTTTCAAGACACCTCAGACACTCTCCGTCGTCTCGGCACATTCCATTCTCTAGGCCCTCACCCCCTCATCTTCACCATGGACGTCCAGTCACTCTACACCTCCATCCCCCACCAGGATGGTCTCAAAGCCCTCCGGTTCTTCCTCGACCAGAGAAGCAACCTATACCTGGCCACTGACACTCTCCTCCGCCTAGCGGAGCTGATCCTTACCCTCAATAACTTCACATTTGACTCCTCCCATTTCCTCCAAATACAAGGCGTAGCTATGGGCACACGCATGGGCCCCAGCTACACCTGCCTATTTGTCGGTTATGTCGAGCAATCCTTGTTCAATACGTACCAGGGCCCCATCACCGACCTCTACCTCCATTACATCGACGACTGCTTTGGTGCCACCTCCTGCACCCGCACACAACTGACTGACTTCATCCACTTCACCACTAACTTCCAACCAGCACTCAAACACACCTGGACCATTTCCGACACTTCCCTACCATTCCTTGACCTCACTATCTCCATTGCAGGTGATAGACTTCTGACCGACATCCACTATAAACCCACTGACTCCCATGGCTATCTGGACTACACTTCTTCCCACCCTGCTTCCTGTAAGGACTCCATCCCTTACTCCCAATTCCTCTGCCTACGCCGCATCTGCTCCCAGGATGAGGCATTCCACACCAGGGCATCTGAAATGTCCTCATTCTTCAGGGAACGGGGGTTCCCCTCCTCCACCATAGATGAGGCTCGCACCAGGGTCTCTTCCATACCCCACAACACTGCTCTCTCTCCCCATCCCCGCACTCGTAACAAGGGCAGAGTCCCCCTAGTCCTCACCTTTCACCCCACTAGCCGTCACATACAACAAATAATCCTCCATCATTTTCGCCACTTCCAACGTGACCCCACCACTCGCCACATCTTCCCATTTCCCCCCATGTCTGCCTTCCACAAAGATCACTCCCTCCGCAACTCCCTTGTCAATTCTTCCCTTCCCTCCCGTACCACCCCCTCCCCAGGCACTTTCCCTTGCAACCGCAAGAGATGCAACACTTGTTCCTCAGCCCTCCTGCTGTCTCCTCCCATCCCCCAGCCTTCGGGCTCCTCCTCCTTTTTCCTTTCTTCTCCCCGCCCCCCCACCCCCGATCAGTCTGAAGAAGGGTTTCGTCCCGAAACGTTGCCTATTTCCTTCGCTCCATAGATGTTGCTGCACCCGCTGAGTTTCTCCAGCTTTTTTGTGTACCTCCTGTTCATTTGTTATCCAGCTTGTCCATTAAGCCACTGATTCTGTCCCATCTTGGTTTGGAAGGGTTCACCCATGGTCTTGCCAAATTGGAGAAAGGGGGTTGTGCAATTTTCAGTAGTGTTGATTTTCCTTGCATATTCCTTTTTGGTGTGGGGAAAGGAATATTCATTTGTTGCTGCTGCACTTGACTTGGTTATCAGTAGTGCAATGGGACATTTATTTTGGGCGCTGCTTTGTTACTGCTATCTTTAATTTGGCTTTTAAGGTTACACTTTAGACTTCCGGCGGCGTCATGGAGAATTAAGGCGCGGCACTGAGCTTCTCCCCCGTAAAAAAATTGTAAAAGTCGTTTTAAGTCAGCACCGATTTAAAAATAAAACTCACCGAAGTCGCCTGGTGTTGTGTAAGGGTGTTATCATCAGAAGGTGACGTGAAAATCGGGGAGATTAATGGTGAAATCGGGTGTTTAAATGAGTTTAAATGAGCAGAGATAATCGTTCAAGGGCGCCAGAGAAAAATACTATCAGCCTTCAGCTCGAGGAAGTTTTGGATACTCTGCAAACGACAGAAGAAGAAGATTCTTACAGCCAAGGGTCTCTGCTTGAAATGGCAACAAAAGGAGACAAGAAGGAGAAAGAGGTGAAGCAAATGCTTTTAGATATGACTGCTACAATTAACATGACACTGGAGAAGATGCAAAGTATGGAGTCTCACATGGAGAGTAACAAACAGAGTATGGAAACTAACATGGAGAGTATTTCTCAAAAAATTGATAATACTTGCAGTGAGTTAAAAGAACTCAAAAAGCAGTATAAGGAATTTGATAAGAGATTAAAATCAGAGTGTGTCAGAATTGAAAATGATTACAACAAGAAATTTAAAGGTGTAAGTGATGATATCGGAAAGCTGGATGAGATAATGGAAGAGATGGAGAATGAGATAAAAGAGATTGTCTCGGAAATAAAGAATTTGAAACAATCACAGAAAACTGAAGAGGAAAAACTTGGAAGAATGACTGATAAATGTCTGGACCTGGAATCAGGAACTCGGAGATATAACCTGAGGATTCTCGGAGTAAAGGAAGGACGAGAGGGACATGAATCTCAAACATGTACTTTCGTTACTGACTTACTCAAAGATGTCTTGGAATTGTCGGAAGAACCAAGAACAGACGTCGCTAAACGAGCTGGAAGAGGAACAAATGATTCAAGACAGATAATTGTGAAATTCCGTGACATCTCTTCAGTGGAATTTATATTGAAAAAGATCACTCATGGGAAGAAGCTGACATACCGTGGGGATAATGTGCGAATATTTCGCGATTACTCTCCTGAGGTAGTCCAGAAAATGAGATTGTTTACACCGGCAAGACACACTTTGAGGGAAGTCCCGGGAGTAAGATATGGAATTTTCTTTCCCGGAAAAATGAAGATAACTTATAACGGCGTTGAACGCTCATTTGCAGCTCCCGGAAAAGCTTTAAAGTATGCAGAGGATATCGTTAAGAAAACATCGGGTCAAGCTGCCGACAAGGAAGAAATTTGAACTTTTTACAAAGTTTTGAACTGATTAAAATGGCCGAGCTACCCAGACAATTATAAAGCTTATCTCGTTGGAATGTGTTATTCAGAGAGCTTGGTTATATTCAACCTTGGATGCAAAGCTCAAAGTTTAACCCCTTGGCACCTGCTTGTACGGTAGTTAACCCTTTGGTACCAGCTTGTATGATGTATGGTAGTTATAGAATGGGATATTATGTAAGAATACAGGGTGGATATATATGGGAAAGTTTAGATTAGATTAAGATTGGATAAATTAGAGGGACATATATACTTATATAATCGTGTATATGTTTGTTCTATATTTGTTTTGTTTTTTTATTCCTTATGTCTCTTTTTTCTCTCGGCTGTCACTAGCACTGATTTGATAAACTCATATAAGAAAAAACACAATATGAAACGATATGTAACTTTTTATGAGGATTCGCCAAGGGGGAGGAGCTCAATGTATAACAACATCACAGAGGTCTATGCATTTTTTGCCATCGTTGATGGCTATTCGTCCTTAAGGTATCTTCCCTTAGATACCTTAATAGCACCTTTTTTTTTAAAGCACAAGCAAGATTTTTATCTGTTTAATTTTTTTGAAAGTAATTGTGTATCACATTCTTTTTTTCTTTTTCTAAGGCACTTTACAAGAAGGAGATGCAATATAAATCTAATAAACCAGGATGACCACCCAAGTCCTAAAATTCTGAGGTATTTGTTTGCACCATATGATTCAGGAATATTACCCTGATGTACAATGCAAGACGATAGACAAATAAAGAATGGAGGAATTACATTTTGTAGTTGGAATATACGGGGTGCCAACGAACCAATTAAGAGGGGTAAAATTTTTGCCCAACTAAAATCGTTGAAAAGCGACATAATGTTTTTGCAGGAGACACACATGAAACAACAAACACAAATAAGATTAAAGGCGAATTGGATAGGCCAAACATACTACTCCTCATTTACTTCTAAATCTAGGGGTACAGCTATTCTTATTAGGAAAGGTATTCCTTTTAAATTAAAGAATACCATATCAGATAAAGAGGGAAGATATATTATAGTTTCGGGTGAAATTTATGCAACCCCACTAACTTTGATAAATATTTATGCTCCGAATTTTGATAACCCCCACTTTTTTGATAAAATTATTGACATAATATCAGAGTTTAATTACCAAAATGTGATAATAGGGGGGGACTTTAACTGTGTTTTAGATTCATATCTAGATAAATCAGCAAAACAAAAGAAGAGTAATTTAAAATCTAAAACTAGCGAACTTCTAAATACATATATAAAAAATACGAATATAATAGATGTATGGAGATCTGCTAATCCAGTTGGAAGGGAATACTCGTTTTACTCTTCGGTGCATAAAACTTATTCAAGAATTGATTATTTTTTAGTGGATATGAAATTAATGCCATATACAAACAACCCAACATACCACATTAGTAGTATCTCAGATCACTCCCCGTTGACATTTTCAGTAAAATTTGAGGGAATGCCGGGCAAAACTTTTTTTTGGAGGTTTAATACACATATTTTAAATGACGTGCAAGGCTATCAATATTTAAAACAACAAATGGAACTTTTTTTCGATACAAATGATATACCAGGTACTTTGCCTTCTTTATTATGGGAAACTTTTAAGGCATTTATGAGAGGAATTATAATTTCATATCAAAGTTTTCAAAATAAAAAGAATAAGACAGAACAATTGTTGTTAGAACAAGAAATCAGACAGTTAGAGATGGATAATGCCAAAGATTCCACGACAGATAAACACAATAAGATAATATTACTGAAATTTAAACTTAATCGAATTTTATCGGCAAGGGTAATAAGACTATTCCAAATGACAAAACAGGAACATTTTGAGTTTGGTGACAAACCACATAAGCTTTTAGCTCGCCAATTGAAAAAACAAGAAAAGGAAAATACTATAACCAAAATTAAATCAGAGAAAGGTGAATTACTAATACTACCTAAAGATATTAATAATAGATTTGCCCAATTTTATCAAAACTTATATACATCTAAAATTAAAAGAGAAGATAGTAAAATAAAAATTTTTCTAGATAATTGTAATCTTCCAATACTGGACCTTTTGGAACAAGAGGAATTAGGAGCTCAAATTACAATCAAAGAAATAGGTGAAACAATAAAATCGCTGAAAAATGGTAAGACACCGGGACCAGATGGTTTTAATAATGAATTTTATAAAAAATTTCAGGAGATAACAACCCCTTATTTATTTAATTTATACTCCCATGCTTTTAAAGAAAACAAACTACCTGAAACACTAACAGAATCAACTATTACACTTATTCCAAAAAAAGATAAAGATTTAGAAGATCCGGGCTCGTACAGAGCTATATCACTTTTAAATACAGATCAGAAAATTTTAGCAAAGATTTTATCAAGAAGATTAAGCAAATATATTAGTAAATTGATAAACCCTGATCAAACGGGGTTTATACCTAAAAGATACTCATTTAATAATCTGAGACGTCTGTTTAATATAATGTACTCGCATAAAGTAGAGGAAGAAGATATATCAATTATTTCTTTGGATGCAGAGAAAGCATTTGATCAGGTAGAGTGGCAATACTTATATAAAGTACTACAAAAATTGAATATGGGAGAGAATTTTATAAGATGGGTAAAATTATTATATGATAAACCGATGGCAAGAATTTTAACTAATAACATGTTATCTCAAAAATTTCAACTATCAAGGGGTAATAGGCAGGGATGTGCACTATCACCCCTGCTATTTGCCCTTATGATAGAACCCCTGGCTGAAAGTATAAGAATTCATCCGAATATTCAGGGCTATAATACCAGAGACTCAAAGAATAAAATCTCATTATATGCAGACGATATACTTTTATATATTACAAAGTCACAAACGAGCATACCAAATTTATTAAACTTAATAGAGGAATTTGGGTCTTTTTCTGGATATAGAATAAACTGGAATAAAAGTGAAATCATGACATTAAAACCTCAAGAACCTACACACTTACTGAAGTTCCCCTTTAAAATCGCAACAGAAAAATTTAAATATTTGGGTATTCAGATTACTAGAAAATATAAAGCATTATTCAATGCTAATTTCATACCTTTATTAAATAAACTTAATACGTTGATTAAATTTTGGAAAACACTTCCCTTATCATTATTAGGTAGAATAAATGCAATAAAAATGATCTTCCTACCACAATTACTATACCTATTTCAATCTATACCGGTATATATACCAAAATACTTTTTTTTTAAATTAGACTCTAATATTACTAATTATATTTGGGACTATAGATCACATAGAATCACAAAAAAACACTTATGTAAACCAAAAGAGGTCGGGGGACTTTCACTTCCGAATTTTATGTATTATTACTGGGCAGTGCATATTAAGAATATGATTTATTGGTTGGATAGTTCTACCCAACAGACAGAATGGATAAAAATGGAGAAGGAGGATTGCCATCCTAGTAATATAGGAACGATCCTCTTCTCCCCAAAAAAACTGAATAACACAATATATAAGAAGAACCCAATTATATATGGTACAATAAGAATTTGGAAACAAATAAAATTATCTTTAAAATTAAGAAATCTATCACTGTTAATGCCAATAGCGAATAACCCTTTATTTAAACCATCTCTTATTGATAAGACATATAACCAATGGGAAAGTCTCGGAATTAGAAGGATCGGGGATATGTATGAAATGGGAAACTTACTATCATTCCAACAATTACAATTAAAATTTAAATTGAAAAACAACCAATATTTTAAATATCTTCAGATTTGCGATTTCGTGAAAAAATATATACAAGGATATCAAAAAGTAACTCCTGACTTATTGGAAGAGGCAATGAATATTGAAGCTGACTCACAAAAATTAATATCATATTTATATAATAGTATTCTAAATATAGACCTACCATCGACAGAGGTACTTAGAGAAGAGTGGGAACGGGAACTAATGATAAAAATTACGAAGGTTAAATGGGAAAAATACCTGATATATATTCACAAATGTTCAATTAATGTAAGACATAATTTAATTCAATTTAAAATTGTACATAGATTATATTACTCAAAAACAAGATTGAACAAATTTTAACCAAATATATCCGCCAATTGTGATAAATGTCTAGCCCAAAAGGCAACTATAACACACTCCTTAGTCTCCTGCATAAAACTTTATAGATTTTGGAATGATATTTTTGAAATATTTACAAAATTATTCAAGACAAGAATGGAACCTAATACTGAAATGATTATATTTGGCGTAATGGAAGATGGGAATAAATTGAACACATCTCAAAATCTATTCCTTAACTATGGTTTAATAATAGCAAAAAAATTAATTCTTAAATTTTGGAAGGGTACATCAATACCAACGCTTAAAATGTGGATTGCAAGTATGTTGGACACCGCTCATCTTGAGGAAATGCGATTCCTCCTAATGGATAAATCAGACCAATTCATAACGAGTTGGTCTCCATTCGTCGTTTTTTTGGAATCATATGGTGCAACACAATTGTAAAAAATAACTGTTTCAGGACTGGACGAGGGTTGGTCAAGACTATAAATAATGATCTCCTCTTTTTTTCTTTTCTTCTCTCTATTCTCTCTCTCAACTTTCTTCATTTACTCGTTTTCTTTTTTCACACACTATATATTTCACATCTTTCTATCCTTTACTATCTAACTTCTTTTTCTTATTCTAATCTTTTTTCAGTGTAACAAAAAAAAAAAAAAAAAGAAGTTGTACATAAAATGTATTATGAAAATATATATTAGGCACTTTGGTGCCATATGACTGTACTTACTTCTAATAAAATAAAATATTTAAAAAAAAAAAAAAAAAAAAAAAAAAGAAAAGAAAAGAAAAAAAAAAAAAAGGTTACACTTTAAACGACCAGGGCTATTTATTTGAAGCTATGGGTGTTGACATGCTGTTCATTCCAGATGGTTGTAAACTGGGTCTAGAGTTTGATTTCTGTGGGTTTTCCCTGGTCTCGGCTTGGGCTTTGCCTTTCTGGAGGATAATCTTCCCTCCTGTGCTTGCATTTGTCACTAGAGTTTCTCTCGCACTCGACTGCTATTATGATCTAGCCCACAACATGCGTCTTCTCGTCCAAAACCGCACCTCAATAGGGCTCCATGATTTTACATTGTCTTTGCCTTCATCATAGTAGGGATTCATTCTGGGTTTAGAGACATGGTAGGTGCACCTCTGCATGGTAGGTCATTCAGACCGTAAGGTCTGAATGACAATAAAGGTATTCAATGCAGCATTCAATGATGTTACCAATTTATGTTTTCTTGTCTAAGTTTCTTAATGATAATCTATGGTTCCATCTAAATATGTTAAAGAAACAAGTGCATATTCTGGAATACATAGCATAGAACAGTACATCACAAGAACAGGCCTTTCAGCCCCCAAGTACTTTGCCAAACATGATGCCAAGACTGTAGATAATCCATGTGGACCATTCTTTGCATATCCATGTGCCTATCCAAAAGCCTCTTAAATGCCACTATTGTATCTGCCGCTATGGAATTTTGAGGAAAAAATGTTGGAGGAATTTGGTGGGTCAGCCAACATCTTTTCTTCGGTATTCACCAAGGAGAAGGATATTGAATTATGAGGTAAGGGAAACAAGTAGAGTAGCTATGGAAACTATGAGATTCAAAGAAGAGGAAGTACTGACACTTTTGAAAAATATAAAAGTGGATAAGTCTCCAGGTCTTGACAGGATATTCCCTGGGACATTGAGGGAAGTTAGTGTAGAAATAGCAGGGCCTATGACAGAAATATTTCAAATGTGAATGGAATGGTGCCGGAGGATTGGCATACTGCGCATGTTGTTCCATTGTTTAAAAAGGGTTCTAAGAGTAAACCTAGCAATTATAGACTTGTTAGATTGATGTCAGTGGTGGGCAAATTAATGGAAAGGTTTCTTAGAGATAATATATATATAAGCATCTGGATAAACAGGGTCTGATTAGGAACAGTCAACATGGATTTGTGCCACAAGGTCATGTTTGACTAATCTTCTTGAATTTTTTGAAGAGGTTACTCGGGAAATTGATGAGGGTAAAGTGATGGATGTTGTCTATGTGGACTTCAGTAAGGCATTTGACAAGGTTCCACTTGGAAGGTTGGTTAAGAAGGTTCAATTGTTGGGTATTAATGGTGGAGTAGCAAGATGGATTCAACAGTGGCTGAATGGGAGATGCCAGAGAGTAATGGTGGATGGCTGTTTGTCAGGTTGGAGGCTGGTGACTAGTGGGGTGCCTCAGGGATCTGTGTTGGGTCCACTGTTGTTTGTCATATACATCAATGATCTGGATGATGATGTGGTATATTGGATTAGTAAGTATGCAGATTATACTAAAATAGGTGGTGTTGTGGATAATGAAGTAGATTTTCAAAGTCTACAGAGAGATTTAGGCCATTTGGAAGAGTGGGCTGAAAGATGGCAGATGGAGTTTAATGCTGATAAGTGTGAGGTGCTACATCTTGGCAGGCCAAATCAAAATAGGACGTACATGGTAAATGGTAGCATATTGAGGAATGCAGTTGAACAGAGGGATCTAGGAATAACTGTGCATAGTTCCCTGAAGGTGGAATCTCATGTAGATAGGGTGGTAAAGAAAGCTTTTAGAAACATAGAAACATAGAAAATAGGTGCAGCAGTAGGCCATTCGGCCCTTCGAGCCTGCACCGCCATTCAATATGATCATGGCTGATCATCCAACTCAGTATCCTGTACCTGCCTTCTCTCCATACCCCCTAATCCCTTTAGCCACAAGGGCCACATCTAACTCCCTCTTAAATATAGCCAATGAACTGGCCTCGACTACTTTCTGTGGTAGAGAATTCCAGAGATTCACCACTCTCTGTGTGAAAAATGTTTTCCTCATCTCGGTCCTAAAAGATTTCCCCCTTATCCTTAAACTGTGACCCCTTGTTCTGGAGTGCTGGCCTTTATAAATCAGAGCATTGAGTCGAGAAGTTGGGATGTAATGTTAAAATTGTACAAGGCATTGGTGAGGCCAATTCTGGAGTATGGTGTACAATTTTGGTTGCCAAATTATAGGAAGATGTCAACAAAATAGAGAGAGTACAGAGGAGATTTACTAGAATGTTGCCTGGGTTTCAGTAACTATGTTACAGAGAAAGGTTGAACAAGTTAGGTCTTTATTCTCTGGATTGCAGAAGGTTAAGGGGGGACTTGATAGAGGTCTTTAAAATGATGAAAGGGATAGACAGAGGTGACGTGGATAAGCTTTTTCCATTGAGAGTAGAGAAGTTTCAAACAAGAGGACATGATTTGAGAATTAAGGGACAGAAGTTTAGGGCTAACATGAGGGGAACTTCTTTACTCAGAGAGTGGTAGCTGTGTGGAATGAGCTTCCAGTGGAAGTGGTGGAGACAGGTTCGGTTTTATCATTTAAAAATAAATTGGATAAGTATATGGACAGGAAAGGAATGGAGGGTTATGCCTGAGTGCAGCTGGATGGGACTAGGTGAGAATAAATGTTCGGCACGGACTTAAAGGGCCAAGATGGAATGTTTCTGTGCTGTAATTGTTATAGGGTTAGGGGTTAGGGGTTCGGGGTCAGGGTTTAGCCAAGCCCAAACGCCAAGCCCAAGCGCCAAGCCCAAACGCCAAGTCCAAGGGAAAGAAAAGATGTGTAACACACCAAAGTCCAACTAAAAGAAAAGATGTGTAACACACCAAAGAGTAGCCGGAAGCCAGAGGATTGGGAAACTTTCATAGGACAACAGAAGGAAACAAAACGGGCAATATGGGCAATACCGGCTAAAAAGATGAAGTACGAAGGGAAGCTGGCCAGGAATATAAAGAAGGACAGTAAAAGCTTCTTTAGATATGTTAAGGGAAAAAGAGTAGCAAAGTCAAATGTGGGTCCCTTGAAGGCAGACATGGGTGAAATTATTATGGGCAACAAGGAAATGGCAGAAGAGTTGAATAGGTACTTCGGATCTGTCTTCACTAAGGAAGAGACAAACAATCTCCCAGATGTCCTGGAGGTCAGAGGATCTAAGGGGGTAGAGGAACTGAAAGAAATTTTCATTAGGCGAGAAATAGTATTGGGTAAATAGTAAAACCCCAGGGCCTGATGGTCTGCATCCCAGGGTCCTCAGGGAGGTGGCTCTAGAAATAGTGGACGTATTGGTGATCATTTTCCAATGTTCAATAGATTCAGGATCAGTTCCTGTGGATTGGAGAATAGCTAATGTTATCTCACTTTTCAAGAAAGGAGCGAGGGACAAAACAGGGAATTACAGACCAGTTAGCCTGACTTCGGTGATGGGAAAGATGCCGGAGTCAATTATTAAAGAGGTAATAATGGGGCATTTGGATAGCAGCAAAAGGATTAGTCCAAGTCAACATGGATTTATGAAAGGGAAATCATGCTTGACGAATCTTCTGGAATTTTTTGAGGATGTGACAAGTAAAATGGATGAAGGGGTGCCAGTGGGTGTAGTGTATCTAGACATTCAGAAAGCCTTTGATAAGGTGCACAGAGTATGCAGGAGGAGTTGAGGGGAGGGATTGCCGTTGGAATTGAAGGCAGTGGGAGTGGGGAGAAGGGAGGGAGGGAATTAGAGGAGGGAGGGAAGAAGGGAAGGGAGGGTGGGAAGGGAAGGGGGAGGACTGGTGGCAGGAGCGGATGCCGGGGTCCGGGCGGACAGGTGTGAGCTGAGGCCGATGTTTGTAAACGTTGTTCCAACCCCCGGCCCGGCCCTCCCTGTAGTGTTCACCGCATCTACCCGGGGAGAGAGAGGGTGGGAGCCGGGGCTGTGTGTGTGAAGCACGGCGACTGGAGGGGTGGGAGCACTGACCTGGGACCGTGAGCGAACGGCCCACCTCCCCCTCTCCCCCTTCTACATTTCCCCTCAGATCATCCCCGTCTACCCCTTTTTCCCCCTCCACCCCTCTACTCTCTTTCCACCCCTCTCTCACCCCTCCATCCGGGGTAGATCTACCCGAGCCGATAGTAGATTACTCTAGTGCGGGGCCCTCTT
This sequence comes from Amblyraja radiata, assembly GCF_010909765.2. Taxonomy (NCBI): domain Eukaryota; kingdom Metazoa; phylum Chordata; class Chondrichthyes; order Rajiformes; family Rajidae; genus Amblyraja; species Amblyraja radiata. Next base: position 193,607 of record NC_045975.1, on the reverse strand, counting down.
AGTCGCGGGGCCCAATTGGGAGCAATCGTCCAATCGGCTTAAGGCCGGCCCTGTAGGGGATATGGTGAGAAGGCAGGAACGGGGTACTGATTGGGGATGATCACATTGAATGGCGGTGCTGGCTCGAAGGGCCGAATGGCCTACTCTGCACCTATTGTCTATCGACCGCCAATGATGATGCATGCAACCAAGAACAAATCTGTTTCCATAACAATTATAATTAATTAGAATCAGGATGCCCTATTTTGTGTTGTCGAATGCTTGAAGTAAAATTTACCACAGTAAACTCAATTGAATGGTAACTGAGTAGTTTACAGTAATATTAAAAAACAAAAATCTAATTCTGCATGAAATGAAGAAAACACCAACAGTTGCTTTAAAGCACTCACACCACCCAGTTCCAAATTCGTATTCCACAACATACAGGCTGAAACCTGCAATCAAATACGAAAACTCTGGATGCATCATTAAAGAGGCTGGAAATTATTCTTTTAATTTTCAATTACATTCTTATCCAGTGTCTTAGAAAGGTTTGAAGTACTTCCTCAAATAAAAATCCATTTAAACCTGGTGACATTATAAACAGGAAAAGCTGATGTCAAATAGGCACAAATCACCTGAGTTGTGCCAGTGGAGCCTACGCCAGACTCGGGAAAGCCCTGGTCCTCCCGACCCTGTTTATGGAGCCGAGCCATGGACCACCTACTGCAAGCACCCGAGTAGTCCTCAAAAAACACAATTTAAGCCAAATTATGTATTTCAAACGTGTTTTTTCAGGTGCAGTCAGATTTGCAGTTTTCCCACACAGAATTTGCAGCACATGGAGGACATTTGGCCACAATGATCCAAGTCTATTGTTTATTCTCCATTCCCCTCCAAAGTGCCGGTAGAACTCAGCAGGTCAGCCATCCGTGGTGGGAAACGGAGGGAGAAGTATTCCTAATGTAAGCCCTCCTTGGCCCTGTCGAGGAGCAGACAATCAACTATCAATCAACAGACAACAATCCCATTCATACTGTACCCAAGTGAGCCAAGCTGCGCACAGCCGACAGCATTTGATGTCCCACAAAGGAGATTAGTGGGCAAAATTAGGGCACATGGTATTGGGGGTAGAGTGCTGACATGGATAGAAAATTGGTTGGCAGACAGGAAACAAAGAGTAGGGATTAACGGGTCCCTTTCAGAATGGCAGGCAGTGACTAGTGGGGTACCGCAAGGCTCGGTGCTGGGACCGCAGCTATTTACAATATACATCAATGATTTGGATGAAAGGATTCAAAGTAACATTTGCAGATGACACAAAGCTGGGTGGCAGTGTGAACTGTGAGGAGGCTGCTATGAGAATGCAGGGTAACTTGGACAGGTTGGGAGAGTAGGCAGATGTATGGCAGATGAAGTTTAATACGGATAAATGTGAGGTTATCCACTTTGGTAGCAAAAACAGGAAGGCAGATTACTATCTAAATGGCGTCAAGTTGGGAAAAGGGGAAGTACAACGGGATCTAGGGGTTCTTGTACATCAGTATAAAAGTAAGCATGTAGGTACAGCAGGCAGTGAAGAAAGCGAATGGCATGTTGGCCTTTATAACAAGAGGAACCAAATATAGGAGCAAAGAGGTCCTTCTGCAGTTGTACAGAGCCCTAGTGAGACCACACCTGGAGTATTGTGTGCAGTTTTGGTCCCCTAATTTGAGGAAGGACATTCTTGCTATTGAGGGAGTGCAGCGTAGGTTTATAAGGTTAATTCCCGGGATGGCGGGACTGTCATATGCTGAGAGAATGGAGCGGCTGGGCTTGTACACTCTGGAGTTTAGAAGGATGAGAGGTAATCTCATTGAAACATATAAGATTGTTAAGAGCCTGGATACGATAAAGGCAGGAAACATGTTCCCAATGTTGGGGGAGTCGAGAACCAGGGGCCACAGTTTAAGAATAAGGAGTAAGCCATTTAGAACGGAGACGAGGAAACACTTTTTCTCACAGAGAGTGGTGAGTCTGTGGAATTCTCTGCCTCAGAGGGCAGTTGAGGCAGGTTCTCGGGATGCTTTCAAGAGGGAGCTAGATAGGGCTCTTAAAAATAGCGGAGTCAGGGGATATGAGGAGAAGGCAGGAACGGGGTACTGATTGGGGATGATCAGCCATGAACACATTGAATGGCGGTGCTGGCTCGAAGGGCCAAATGGCCAACTCTTGCACCTATTGTCTATTGTCCATTGTCTCACAGTATCAGTCTGCTGCCACTGGCCCAAAAACTTAAAGGCATTTTAAAGTGTTTTTTTAAAAAGAAAGTCTTGACGCATTTGTGCCTTACGTAACAAATAAAGCAAGTTTATCCTGACCTCACTGTGTTCTTCGGAATTCTGCAGAATTCATGTTGTACTATCAATAATGAAAGAAAATGCCAGCCATCTCCAGAAATGATCAGAAATTATTCTCGCCTCCATGCATATGTGTAGGCGTAGGGCAGTCGCCCCACTACATCAAGGATAGTTCCTGCAGCTGGTAATATCCTTTGGCCGCTGTTGTATTTTATTTGTTTATTGGATTTGATTAGATTAGGAAATATTTCCTTTCCTACAAGGGTCTTTCCTTTGAGGAGTTTCTATAGCAACATGCCCACTCTTGCCTTTATGAATAGACTGACGATTTGTACTGCAAGGTATGACTGACAAATAATGGATTAGCTGTAAAAAATAAGATCCATTGATTAAATTGTGGTCAAATCCTACACTGTCACCTTTTTCCAAAGCAGCCGTCACCGATGTTGCAGAAGAAAAAGGGCAATTATTATACACACTGAGCACAACATACTTTTCTGATGGCAAACAATGTTACATTTAGTTTCAGGCTATTCTTCACCAATCCTCACTATTTGAAACCATTTCAGCCTTCAATGATGAACATTGCTTATCTCTGCTGATAGAAACTTTTAACTTGTTACAGAGTGTGAGACAGACAGGGAAAGGTGTGGAGGTCCTAACAATTGAGCTGTCCACAATGTACAGATACATAATATTGGGTATGATGTTTAATGCAAGTACATGGATTGGTGAGGTTTCGGGTCAGGACCCTTCTTCAGTCTGATTGTAGTTGGGGAAGGAAGCTGGAAGGGAGGTGAGGGTGGTACAAATCCTCACTTGCACCTCCTCCAACCTCATCTACTGTATCCGTTGTTCAAGATGTGGACTCTTATACATCGACGAGACTAAACACAGACTGGATGATCATTTAGCCGAACAGCTTCGCTCAGCCCGCCTGAACCAACCTGATCTCCCGGTTGCTGGACACTTTAATTCTCCTTCCCATTCCCACACAGAGCTTTCTGTCCTCAGTCTCCTCCACTGTCAGAGTGAGGCTAAACGCAAATTGGAGGAACAGCATCTCATATTTTGCATAGGCAACTTACAGGCCAGTGGTATGAATATTGATTTCTCTCACTTCAGGAGGCCCGGCATTCCCTCTCTCTCTATCCCTCCCCCATCCATGTTGCACAAGCTTCTCGTTTTCACCCAACAAACAGCTAACTATGGCCTGTTTCCTTTATCATTGACTTTTTTAGCATTCATCTTTCATTCATTATCCTTTATCTCTCCACTTCACCGTCTATATCTCTCCTTTCCCTTATCCCTAACCAGTCTGAAGAAAGGTCTCAACCCGAAATGTCACACATTCCTTCTCTCCAGAGATGCTGCCTGCTGGTCCCGCTGAGTTACTCCAGCATTTTGTGTCCATCTTTAAGTAATTGATGGATACAGGTGAGGGGGAGCGGGGTGATTGGCAGATGGGTGGACAAAGGCCATAGATGGGAAGAACAGGAAAGGTTGTGAGAGAAGATGAGCAGAATGTGAAGCCAGAGAAAGGGATATTGGTGAAAGTGAAGGGGGAAACGGGTATCGTTCAGTTCAGGCACAGGGAAGAGAGAGGGATAAAAAGGGGAGAGACACAAAAAGCTAGAATGTCAGCGTCAGACAGCATCTCTGGAGAAAAGGAATGGGTGACGTTTTGGGTCGAGGCCCTTCTGCAGATGCAGGTTCATACACAGAAAGTCACAAAGTGCTGGAGGCAGCATCTGTGGAGAACATGGATAAGTGATGTTTCACAGTGCTGCAGTAACTCAGCGAGTCAGGCAGCATCCCTAGTCAACATGGATAGGCGATGTTTCAGGTCTGAAGAAGTCGTGACCCAAAAAATGTTTCTCCCCCCCTTCTCAGAACCAAGGAAAACCGACTGGTAATGTTAAATGCCTGCTAAACTTCACAGCTCTGTATCTCTGGCTTATTCAAAGTTGTTTGGCTTCTTAAAAGTGTCTCTCCTCCCCCTCTCACCCTTCTACCCCCCTCTTCTCCCCACCCTTCTCCCCTGCTCCCCCCCCCATCTCACCCACCCTTCTCCCCGTCCTTCTCCCCCCATTCTACCCCCCCCCCCCCACTCTTTTAAAAGACTTACCATACACAGAGCTAGCCGTCTTTAACCTTCCTGTTCATCGGGGCATGCATCTGTATCACCTTGGCTTTGCACCGTCAGACAGCACTCCCCCGCTTTCCCAGACCCCTGCCTTTGCCATGTGTTTGTGTGTGTGTGTGTGTGATGGTCGCCGTTCAAGTTTGCGGTTTTTCAGGCGAGTGCCTCAAAGGTGCCTCTGCTGAAAAATCGCCGAAGTGGAACAGACCCTTAATGGGTCGGCCATTTAGGACTGAGAAAAGGAAAAACTTTTTCACCCAGAGAGTTGTGAATCTGTGGAATTCTTTGCCACAGAAGGCAGTGGAGGCCGATTCACTGGACATTTTCAAGAAAGTTAGATATAGCCCCACGGTCTAATGGAATCAAGGGACATGTGGAGAAAGCAGGAATGGGATGGTAATCATTTTCCAGTGTTCTATAGATCAGGATCAGTTCCTGTGGATTGGAGGGTAGCTAATGTTATCCCACTTTTTAAGAAAGGCGGAAGAGAAAAAACAGGGAAATATAGACCAGTTAGCCTGACATCGGTGGTGGGGAAGTTGCTGGAGTCAATTGTATAAGATGAAATAGCGGCACATTTGGATAGCAGTACAGGGTCAGTCCGAGTCAGCATGGATTTACGAATGGGAAATCATGCTTGACTAATCTTCTGGAATTTTTTGAGGATGTAACTAGGAAAATGGACAAGTGAGAGGCAGTGGATGTAGCTATTATTATCTAAATGGTGTCAAGTTGGGAAAAGGGGAAGTACAACAGGCTCTGGGGGTCCTTGTTCACCAGTCACTGAAAGTAAGCATGCAGGTACAGCAGGCAGTGAAGAAAGCGAATGGCATGTTGGCCTTCATAACAAGAGTTGAATATAGGAGCAAATAGGTTCTTCTGCAGTTGTACAGAGCCCTAGTGAGACCACACTTGGAGTATTGTGTGCAGTTTTGGTCCCCTAATTTGAGGAAAGACATTCTTGCTATTGAGGGAGTGCAGGTTAATTCCCGGGATGGCGGTACTGTCTTATGGTGATAGAATGGAGTGGCTGGGCTTGTATACTCTGGAATTTAGAAGGATGAGAGGGTATCTTATTGAACCATGTAAGATTATTAAGGTTTGGATCCACTAGAGGCGAGAAACATGTTCCCGATGATGGGGGAGTCCAGAACCGAGGGCCACAGTTTAAGAATAAGGGGCAAGCCATTTAGAACGGAGATGAGGAAACACTCTTTCACACAGAGAGTTGTGAGTCTGTGGAATTCTCTGCCTCAGAGGGCGGTGGAGGCCGGTTCTCTGGATGTTTTCAAGAGAGAGCTAGTTCAAGTCCAAGTTCAAGTGAGTTTATTGTCATGTGTCCCTGATAGGACAATGAAATTCTTGCTTTGCTTCAGCACACAGAACATAGTAGGCATTTACTACAAAACAGATCAGTGTGTCCATATCTATATTACTAAAAGTCTGTTCTTGACCGGTTTTGATCATCTGTGCTGCGATTTCCGAGAGAACACCACCACCTACGGCCGTCATTTTTGGCCACCTTGCTCAGAGCCCCCCTCCGCCGCATGTGTGCCGAAGATTTTTCCCGTCGATTAAAAATGACAGAGATATTCATGTTTTTACAAAATTCCCCATTCTCTCTGCTGCCCCCGCTGGCGGCAGGGAGGAGGGACTATAAAACCAGGAAGTGGTGTGCCACACAGTCTCTTCAAGATGGAGGAAGGCAGAGGGTCACGTTTCTCTGAGCTGTGAATAACACTGAACACATGTCCACTCAAATGTAAGTGCCCTTAGTGGTTCTAAAATGCTTGCAGAATGTGTCTATTGGTTCTAAAGCTTGCACAAAAAGTGTCTATTGGTTCTAAAGCTTGCAAAAAAAATGTCTATTGGTTATAAAGCTTTCAAAAAATGTCTATTGGTTCTAAAGCTTGCAAATAGTGTCTCTATTGGTTCTAAAATGCTTGCAGAATGAGTCTATTGGTTCTAAAGCTTGCACAAAAAGTGTCTATTGGTTCTAAAGCTTGCAAAAAAAATGTCTATTGGTTCTAAAGCTTGCAAATAGTGTCTCTATTGGTTCTAAAGCGTGCAAAAAATGTCTATTGGTTCTAAAGCTCGCAAAAAAAGTCTATTGGTTCTAAAGCTCGCAAAAAAAGTGTCTATTGGTTCTAAAGCTTGCAAAAAAATGTCTATTGGTTCTAAAGCTTGCAATGAATGTCTATTGGTTCTAAAGCTTGCAAAAAAAATGTCTATTGGTTCTAAAGCTTGCAACAAAATGTCTATTGGTTCTAAAGCTTGCAAAAAAATATCTATTGGTTCTAAAGCTTGCAAAAAAATGTCTATTGGTTCTAAAGCTTGCAAAAAAAATGTCAATTGGTTATAAAGCTTGCAAAAAAATGTCAATTGGTTCTAAAGCTTGCAAAAAGTGTCTCCATTGGTTCTAAAGCTTGCAAAAAATGTCTCTGTTGGTTCTAAGCTTGCAAAAATATGTCTATTGGATCTAAAGCTGGCAAAAATATGACTCTATTGGTTCTAAGCTTGCAGAAATATGTCTATAGGTTCTAAAGCTGGCAAAAATATGTCTATTGGTTCTAAAGCTGGCAAAAATACGTCTATTGGTTCTAAAGCTTGCAAAAAAATGTCTATTGGTTCTAAAGCTTGCAATAAGTATCTCTATTGGTTCTAATGCTTGCAAAAAATGACTATTGGTTCTAAAGCTTGCAAAAAAATGACTATTGGTTCTAAAGCTTGCAAAAAAAATGACTATTGGTTCCAAAGCTTGCAAAAAAAATGACTATTGGTTCTAAAGCTTGCAAAAAAAATGACTATGGGTTCTAAAGCTTGCAAAAAAATGACTATTGGTTCTAAAGCTTGCAAAAAAATGACTATTGGTTCTAAAGCTTGCAAAACAATGACTATTGGTTCTAAAGCTTGCAAAAAAAATGACTATTGGTTCTAAAGCTTGCAAAAAATGTCTATTGGTTCTAAAGCTTGCAAATAAATGTCTATTGGTTCTTGCAAATGGTGGCTTGGGTGTGGCTTGGGTGTGTCTTGAAATTGAAAGGCACTACTTACTGCAAATGGTGGCATGAAGTTGAAAGGCATTACTTACTGCAAATGGTGGCTTGGGAGCTTTGGCTTGAAGTTGAAATGCACTATTACTGCAAATGGTGGCTTGGGTGTGGCTTGAAGTTGAAAGACACCACTTACTGCAAATGGTGGCATGAGGTTGAAAGGCACTACTTACTGCAAATGGTGGCTTGGGTGTGGCTTGAAGTTGAAAGGCACTACTTACTGCAAATGGTGGATTGGTTGCTTTGACTTGAAGTTGAAAGGCACTACTTCCTGCAAATGATGGCTTGGGTGTGGCTTGAAGTTGAAAGGCACTACTTACTGCAAATGGGGGGCGTGGGTGCATTGGCCTGAAGTTGAAAGGCACTACTTACTGCAAATTGTGGCTTGAAGTTGAAAGGCACTACTTACTGCAAATGGTGGCATGAAGTTGAAAGACACTACTTACTGCAAATGGTGGCTTGGGTGCTTTGGTTTGCAGTAGAAAGGCACTACTTACTGCAAATGGTGGCTTGGGTGATTTGGCTTGAAGTTGAAAGCACTACTTACTGCAAATGGTGGCTTGGGAGGTTTGGTTTGAAGTTGAAAGGCACTATTACTGCAAATGGTGGCTTGGTTGCTTTGGCTTGAAGTTGAAAGGCACTACTTACTGCAAATGGTGGCTTGGGTGTGGCTTGAAGTTGAAAGGCACCACTTACTGCAAATGATGGTGTAACGGATATAGCTTGGACCCAATAGCAGCACAGAATCAGGCAGGTATAGTTGGTAATGAACTTCATTATGAAACTGTAACACAGAGTAGTAACACAGGAATGGGTACACCGTACTCATACAGAGGCTCAGGATTGAGCGAGGGTTCCGAAGAGGGGCATGCAGGAGACGTAGTCGGGGTAGCGGAAAGTCCGGTAACCAGGAGATCCAACACACGATGCAAACAAACCAGCGAGGGACAGACGAAAGGAGAGTCGAAGCCAGGCAGGAAGTCGAGAAGTCACTGGAGAGTCTTGCATGAATGCTGAGAACAATTGGCATTGTGTGAACGGTGAAGAGAGTCTATATACCGGGTCATTTGGCGATCAGAGGCAACTGAGTGCAACAGGTGAGGAGAGTTGGGCTGATGAGAGGGGAGTGGCAGGCAGGCAGGTGAGGAGAAGGAGGGACCCGTGGAAAAGTACTGGGAGGTGAAGTGGATGAGAATGAAGAGAGGGCAGACTGTGACAGAACCCCCCCCCCCCCTCAAGGGACGGCTCCTGACGTCCCAAAAACAAAAAAAAACACAATAAAGAAAATAAACCCAATCCCACGCAGAGTTGGGTGGGAGGAGGGGGACCGGAGGAGGGCTAATATTCGTCCGAGACATCCATGTCCGTATCCTCCTCCATGGCATCAGAGGAAAGCTCCGTCTCATCGTCACTGGGCGCCTCAGACGGAAGAGGGGACAGAGTCTCAGGGGCGGCGACCCCTCTAGGAGTGGCGGACTTGGACGGCGTGGGAGGGAGAGGGACCTGAAGAGGGAGGCGTCCAGGATGTGTCGAGCAGGAACCCAGGACCTCCCCTCTGGACCGTAACCCTCCCAATCGACCAGGTATTGGAGACCCCTCCCACGACGACGGGAGCGCAGGAGGCGGTGCACCATAAAGGCGGGGCCTCCATCGATGAGACGAGGAGGTGGAGGAGGAGGGACTGCGGGGATCAGGGAGATCTCCCGGACTGGCTTTACTCTGGACACGTGGAACGTAGGATGGACCCGCATGGAACGAGGCAACTTGAGCCGCACAGCCGCTGGGTTGATGACCTTCTGGATCTCAAAGGGACCGATGAACTTGGGTGCCAACATCTTGGACTCCACCATCAAGGGAAGGTCCCGGGTCGACAGCCACACCGTCTGGCCCGCGAGGTAGGTGGGGGCCTGGGTGCGGTGACGGTTGGCAGCCGTGGCGTAATGGTCCACGGAGCGGAGAAGAGCCGCCCTGGCTTGGGTCCACGTCCTGCGGCAGCGACGAATGAAGGCCTGGACGGACGGGCAGGAAACCTCTTTCTCCAGCGCTGGGAACAGTGGAGGCTGGAACCCGTAGGCACAGTGGAAAGGGGAGAGCCCAGTGGCCGAGCTTGTCAGGGTGTTGTGGGCTTACTCCATCCACAACAACTGCTGGGACCAGGAGGAGGGATGCTTGGACACCATACACCGCAGCGCCGTCTCCATCTCTTGATTCTTCTTTTCAGCTTGGCCGTTGGACTGGGGATGAAATCTGGACGTCAGACTCACGGTGGCCCCCACCAGCGTGCAGAACTCCTTCCAGAACACAGAGGCAAACTGGGGTCCCCGGTCGGAGACCACATCGACGGGGAGACCATGGAGCCTGAAGACGTGGAGTAACATGAGCTCGGCAGTTTCCTTGGCTGACGGAAGCTTGGGCAGGGGCATGAAGTGAGCCATCTTGCTAAATCTATCGACCACGGTCAGGATGGTGGTGTGACCACTGGATGGGGGCAGGCCGGTAACGAAGTCCAGGGAGATGTGGGACCATGGTCGATGGGGGACAGGCAGTGGAAGCAGATGACCAGCAGGAGCTTGGTGTGAGACCTTGTGCTGGTTGCAAACGGGACAGGCGTTGACAAACTCCCAAGTGTCCTCCTCCAGCGATGCCCACCAGAACCTCCATAGCACCATCTCCTTGGTCCGCTGAATGCCGGGATGACAGATGAGTCGAGAGCTGTGGGCCCGCTGAAGGACGTCGGATCGCAGGGCAGAAACCACAAACAGGCGATCAGGAGGGCATGCGCTGGGTCCCGGCTGGTTCTCCAAGGCCGCCTTGACCCTCTCCTCCACTTCCCAGGTGAGGGAGGCAACCCTGTGCGAGGACGAGAGGATGGTCTTGGGGCCAGAGGCAGGCTCTTCCTTCGCCAAGAACTGTCGAGAGAGGGCATCGGGCTTCACGTTGCGGGACCCAGGTCGGTAGGAGAGGGAGAAGTTGAAGCGGGTGAGGAAGAGAGACCAGCGGGCCTGACGAGAGTTGAGCCTCTTGGCTGACTGGAGGTATTCAAGGTTCTTGTGGTCAGTCCAAACCAAGAAAGGCTGCTCGGTTCCCTCCAGCCAGTGACGCCATTCCTCCAACGCCAACTTAACCGCCAACAGTTCTCGGTTGCCAATGTCATAATTCCTCTCAGCAGGGGTCAGGCGTCGGGAGAAGACGGCGCATGGATGGAGCTTCTGGTCCCCGGCAGCCCGCTGGGACAGAACAGCTCCCACCCCCACGTCGGAGGCGTCCACCTCCACCACGAACTGTCTCTCTGAGTCCGGAACTTGGAGGATGGGGGCCGAGGTAAACCGTGTCTTGAGTATCTGAAAAGCTTCGTCGGCCGCGGCAGACCACCGGAACGGAACCTTGGAGGAGGTGAGTGCCGTGAGGGGTGCAGCCACGGATGAACCGTCGGTAAAAATTGGCAAACCCCAGGAACCTTTGGAGCTGCTTGCGGGAGTCAGGAACAGGCCAGGTGGTGACAGCAGAGACCTTGGCGGGGTCCATCTTGATGTTCCCTTGGCCAACGATGTATCCTAGGAAGGAGACTGATGGGGAGTGAAACTCGCACTTCTCAGTTTTAACCAAGAGCGATTTCTCCAGGAGCCGATGTAGAACTGCCTGGACGTGGTGTACGTGTTCCTCCTTGGTCCGTGAAAAGATGAGGATGTCATCAAGATAGACGAACACGTACTTGTTCAACGTGTCCCTGAGAACGTCATTGACCAAAGCCTGGAAGACGGCCGGGGCGTTGGTGAGGCCAAAGGGCATCACCAGGTATTCATAATGTCCCGTGGGAGTGTTGAAGGCGGTCTTCCACTCATCTCCCTCTTTGATGCGGACTAAGTGGTAGGCGTTGCGTAGATCCAACTTCGAAAAGATGGTGGCCCCCTCCAGGAGCTCGAAAGCAGAGGAGATGAGTGGGAGAGGGTAGCGATTCTTCACCGTGATGCCGTTGAGCCCCCGGTAATCTATGCAGGGACGCAGAGATTTGTCCTTCTTCTCCACAAAGAAGAACCCAGCCCCAGCAGGAGACGAGGAGGGATGGATGAGACCAGCAGCCAAGGAGTCGTTTATGTATTTCTCCATGGCGCCTCTCTCAGGGGCGGACAGGGAGAAAAGGCAACCCCTAGGAGGAGCGGAACCAGGCAGGAGGTCTATGGCGCAGTCATAGGGCCGATGAGGAGGAAGGGAGGTGGCCCTAGACTTGCTAAAAAACCTCCCCAAAGTCATGGTACTCGGCTGGGACCCCCGTCAGATCAAGAGCAGAATTGGAGCAGGTGGCCGGTTGAGGAGCTGAGGCTTGCTTCAGGCACACTTGGTGGCAGGAATGGCTCCACCCCAAGATGACCCCCGTCCTCCAGTCGATGTTGGGGTTGTGTCGCCGAAGCCAGGGGTAACTCAGGATGAGGGGAAGACGGGGAGACTGCAGGATGTGGAACTGGATGGTCTCATGGTGATTACCAGACAGGAGCATGCGCACTGGGACCGTCTGGTGAGAAACAGTCCCCAGGAGATGGCCGTCGAGGGCGTTGGCGGGAACAGGTTCAGGCAGGGGAACACAACTGATGCCTAGCTGGCGGGCTAGTTCCATGTCCATAAGATTAATGTCACAACCAGAGTCTATGAAGGTGGCGATGGTGTGAGAACCATCAGACAACAGCAGACGGGCATGACAAAGAGGGCGTCGGGCAGAGGAAAGTTCAGTATTTCCTCCGCTACTGGTGAGTCTGACCTTTTACTGGACACATGGAAATGTAATGACCCTGTCGCCACTCCCGACGTCTCGCCAGGATGCGTCGGTCCAGATGGGTCGTTAGCTCGATAAGCCCATCCAGAGAAGAAGGAAGGTCTTGGGACACCAACTCATCCTTGATATAGTCATTCAAGCCCAGCAAGAAAGCGTCACACTGGGCCGGGGCGTTCCAATCACTCTGACGGGCCCTGGTGCGAAAGTCGATGGCAAAGTCAGCGACGCTCTGGTTCCCCTGGCTCAACCCCAGCAGACCTCCCGCAGCGTCCGGACCCATCGAAACCTCACCGAACACCTTGCGAAGCTCCGTGGCGAAGGCCTGAAAGAGGAGCAAGCCGGCGTGCGTCGCTCCCATTCAGCCGTTCCCCACAGCCGAGCTCTGCCAGTCAGGTGATTAATGGTAAACGCCACTCTCGCCGCTTCCTGGGTGAAGGTGTAGGGCTGTAGGGCGAAGAGAATGGAACAGTTCGTGATGAATGGGTTGCAGCCCTCCGGGTCTCCAGCGTAGTGCTCCGGGGTTCCCACCCGGGGCTCAGGTGATGGTCCTGGCGGACCGGGAGCTGGTGCTGTCGGAGCCGGAGGCGAAGCATGGGGTGTAGCCTGGGCGAGGGTGGTCGTCAGCTGTTGGACCTGGGTGGCTAGTGCAACCAATGCTTGCTCTTGGTTTGACACAGCCTGTCGAACCTCGGAGTTGGAGGCAGTGAGCATAGCTTCGTGCTGCAGGAACATGTGCTCAATCCTCTCGAAGCGGTTTGACGGAGACGTTGTGTGCGCTGAGTCCATTGTTGGCCAGATTGTACTGTAACGGATATAACTTGGACCCAATAGCAGCACAGAATCAGGCAGGTATAGTTGGTAATGAACTTTATTACGAAACTGTAACACAGAGTAGTAACACAGGAATGGGTACACCGTACTCACACAGAGGCTCAGGATTGAGCGAGGGTTCCGAAGAGGGGCAGGCAGGAGACGTAGTCGGGGTAGCGGAAGGTCCGGTAACCAGGAGATCCAACACACGATGCAAACAAACCAATGAGGGACAGACGAAAGGAGAGTCGAAGCCAGGCAGGAAGTCGAGAAGTCGCTGGAGAGTCTTGCATGAATGCTGAGAACAATCTGGCACTGTGTGAATGGTGAGGAGAGTCTATATACCGGGTTAATTGGTGATCAGAGGCAACTGAGAGCAACAGGTGAAGAGAGTTGGGCTAATGAGAGGGGAGTGGCAGGCAGGCAGGTGAGGAGAAGGAGGGACCGGTGGAAAAGTACTGGGAGGTGAAGTGGTTGAGAATGAGGAGAGGGCAGACTGTGACAGATGGCTTGGATGTGGCTTGAAGTTGAAAGACACCACTTACTGCAAATGGTGGCTTGCCAAAAGAAGGACCAAAGGAGCAAAGAAAGAGGAAACAAGCTTCCTCTTTCAGTCCTGGTCGAAATCAAGACAGAATCCCTTCCAAAAGTGGTCCATTTTGGATTCATGCGATATAGTGTAAGAGAGTACATACCCAAACCAATGAGGTGCTTCAAATGTCAGAAATTTGGGCATATAGCTAAAATATGCAAGGGGGAGAGGAAATGCGCAAGGTGTAGTGGGGACCATGAATATGGTCAGTGTGGAGAGGGGGTCAGACCAAAGTGCTGTAATTGTGGAGGAGAGCATAGTGTGGCTTAATGGGGCTGTGAGGTGATGAAACGCGAAGCTGAAGTACAAAACATAAGAGTGAAGGAAAAGGTCTCCTATGCAGAGGCAGCAAAGGCTGGCCCTACAAAACAGATGAATGAAAGAAGGATCAGGAGGGAGCAAGATGTGGGCATAATGGAGACAATAAAAGAAAAAGAAAAGAATATATGGAAAGAAAAGAAAAACCTGGTTATATTTATAGCCGGAGTAATAAATGCGACAGCAGAAGTAAAATCCAAAATAGAAAGGATCCAAATCATTGTAAAGGCTGCAGTCCACCACTTGGGCATGGCAGGATTGAAGTGGGAGGAAATACATGACGGTCTCAGTATCCAGGCGAGCCAAGAGTCAACATGTGTGGGTTAATAATATTAATGTTAATCCTACAATGGAATGCAAGAAGCTTGTTAGCCAATGGGCAAGACTTTAAGCAATTCATAGACAGTAGGAAGGAAAAACCAGATGTCGTATGTATCCAGGAAACCTGGTTGAAACCAAGTTTAGAGTTTGTTCTATATGATTATGTTGCAGTGAGATGTGATAGGGGAAATGGGGGAGGAGGGGGTTGCGCCACTTTCATTAAAAAAGGGATACCATACAGGGTATTAGGAATTGGGCAGGAACAGGAATATGTGGTAATAGAAGTGTGGTCTGAGAGGAGGAAAATAGTGGTAATAAATTACTATAATCCATGTTAGCGATTAGAGGTCAGTAAGTTACAGGAAGTAGAAGGCCAGAGCAAATCTAATGTTATTTGGTGTGGGGACTTTAACGCACATAATACCTTATGGGGCAGTGGAAAGTCAGATAATAATGGGCAGGTAATTGAGGAATTATTAAATGATGGTAATCTAGTATGTCTAAATGATGGAAAGAAGACCAGGGTAGATGTTAGGACAGGGAAGAAGTCTGTGTTGGACCTTACACTTGTTTCTAATGGGATTGCTGCTAAGTGTGACTGGGAAGTATATGAAAAGGGTACCATAGGAAGTGATCATCATCCTGTGCTATGCAAAATAAATGTTACTTTAATTATGATTAAAGAAAACAGAAGTGGACGATGGGTGTTTGAAAAGGCTAATTGGGAGAAATTTAAGGAAGAAAGTGATAGATATGTAAAACCGATACAAGAAGAGACAGATATAGAAAGCTTTGAGAATAAATTGTCAGAAGGTATCAACATTTTTAGGGGGCGTGTAGGGGCAGCAGCCATGTCGGCAGCGCGTCAGTTTTTTCAACCTTTTAAAAAAAAATTTAGTTTGTTTTAAAGTGTGTATTTAATGTTCCTTCGTGTGTTTTGTGTAAGGGGTGGTGTGGGGGGGTAAGGGGGAAACCGCTTCGGTCACCTCCTCCATGGAGAGGCGAGTTTTTCCAGGTCGCCTCCCCCGTGGCCTAACATCAAGGATCGGCGCGGCCTTTCCCGGAGACACGCCCGGGGCTTCAGCGGCGGGCACAGTGTGGACTCTCGTTGTGGAGCGGGTGAGCCCTCGCTGGGGCTCGATGGAGGGGAGCGCTCCGTTTCGCTGGCCCGGGGCTGCCGGCAGCCTGAAGCCGCGGTCTGCAGAGTTCCAGCTGGCGCGGCGTCTACAGCCCGGGATCCCTCGTGGGGGACCCGGGGGGGGAAGAAGAAGCCATCACTGCGGCCAACTTCTACCGCGGGGGCCGGCATGGACTTACCATCACCCCTGGAGGGGAGCTTCGACCGCCGGCCCTGCAGTCTACGGTGCTTCTGGCTGCGGCGGAGTCTTTAAATCTCGACCGATCGGCCTACGCCATCTTAAAGCCGCGGTCTCCGGTGAGGAAGAGCCGATCCTGGACTGACTCTGGACTCTGGTCCTGTCCACGGGGGGGAAATGGAGGAGGACTGGCCAAATTCTGTGCCTTCCACCACAGTGATGAATGCTGTGTGGATGTTTGTGTTACAGTTTTATTGTGGTTGTGTGTTCTTTATTATTGTACTGCTGCAGACAACCCAAATTCCACCGACCCTGGTTGTGTGGCAAATAAATTATATCAAAAGAGCAGCATTAGTTTCCATACCTAAAAGTAAAGGAAGACCAAAAAGGAAAGCTGTGCCGTGGTGGGACAATAAGTGTAAAGAGGTGGTGGTGAATAGAAACAGAGCATTCAGATTATTAAAAAGAACTCATAACTACCAACACATGATTAATTACAAACAGGCTCAGGCAATTGTAAGGAGGACTATAAGACAAACAAAAAGAGCATATTGGAGGAAGTATTGTGATTCAATTGGAAACACAACACAGGTAGGGGAGATATGGGGGATGATTTAAAAAAATGGAAGGTGATAAAAGGGAGTGGAGTTATCCTATCCTAACAAATGGATATCAAACTGTAGTCTCAAATAAAGACAAAGCAGAACTAATGGTTAACACTTTTAGTAGGGTTCACAGCTCCCACAACTTATCAGATGAAGGAAGACGAGGTAGGGAAAGAACAAGTGAGGAAAATGTTGAGGCCTTACAAAGGAAAGGTATCACAGAGGACAAGTACAATATTCCATTTAATTTGGGGGAGCTAAAGAGAGCTCTGGCCAAGTGTAAGAACTCAGCCCCAGGGAAGGATGATATTTGCTACATAATGATAAAGCATCTAAGTGAGGAGGGACTCCAAAAGATACTTGCACTATATAACAAGGTGTGGGAAGAAGGGCGAATACCTTAGAGGTGGAAGGAAGCAATCATTGTGCCTATTAGAAAACCAGGGAAAGATGCAAGTAATCCAGTAAATTATAGACCTATAGTTTTAACAGCACACATGTGTAAACTGATGGAAAGACTGGTAAATGAAAGATTAATGCATCTAATGGAAGAAAAAGGTATTGTGGCTAATTATCAGAGTGGCTTTAGAAAAGGGAGAGGTACTAATGATCCGGTTCTGTGCTTGGAAGATGATATAAGGAAAGCACAAGTCAAAAAAGAATCTGTAGTTACCGTATTTTTTGATGTAGAGAAGGTTTACGATATGTTGTGGAGAGAAGGTCTTCTAATAAAGCTGCATTTAATGGGAGTAGGAGGAAATATTTTTAACTGTATAATGGATTTTCTCAACGGTAGAAGTATCCAAGTTAAAATAGGGTCAGACATCTTTAGTGAATGTGTAGTCGAGAATGGAACTCCCCAGGGAAGTGCGATAAGCCCGATCCTATTCTCAGTCATGATCAATGATATATTTGCAAACATTCAACCAGAGATGGGACGATCGCTCTTTGCAGATGATGGCAGCCTATGGAGAAGGGGGAGGAATATAGATTTTATCGTGGAAAAAGTACAGCAAGGTATAGCCCAGGTGGAAGAGTGGGGAGTGAAATGGGGTTTTAAATTCTCTATAGAGAAGACAAAGACAATGGTTTTCACAAGGAAGAAAATTAAAGAGGATGTCCAGTTAAAACTATACGGCAACAATTTGGAAAGAGTAAAAGATTTCCGTTTCCTGGGAGTCCATTTTGACTCCAGATTAACATGGAGGGTCCACATTACAAAAATAATTGGAAAATGCAAAAAAGCCATCAATGTAATGAGATGCTTAGCAGGTTTAGAGTGGGGAGCAGATATATTATCTCTTAAACATATCTATGTATCACTGATCAGATCCAGACTAGAGTATGGCAGTATAGCTTATGGAACAGCATCTAAGTCAGTGTTGTCCGAGTTGGACAAAGTCCAAGCGGAAGCTCTAAGAGTCTGTATAGGAGGTGTGCGGACGTCACCTGTATGTGCACTACAGGTGGAAACTGGGGAGATGCTGTTGAGACTGCGCCGCAGACAACTAATGGCTAATTACTGGCTAAGCCTTAAGGGTCATGGAGAGAACCACCCAACAAAACAGGTAGTACAGGAGTGCTGGGAGAGAGGGGTGGCTCAGTCTGGAAGCTTCGGCTGGGTTGGAGGAATTGTGACAAGGGACATGGGAGTAGAGGACAAAGAGTTCTGCCCTGCAGTATTGTGGCCATCTGTCCCAATATGGTTACTAAACATCCCAAAAGTTGATCTGGAGATATGGGAGGCAAAAAGGAGGAACAAAAATTCAGACCTAAAGACAGAATATCATAGCCATATAGATAATAGATACAGGGAACACCTCTTAATTTTCACAGATGGATCAAAGGACCCAGTAGCTGAAACAACAGGGGCGGCTGTGGTAGTCCAGGGGATGAATGTTGAGCTTTACAAAAGAACAAACAACTATTTGACAGTATATACAGTGGAACTGTACGCTATTTTGATGGCAGTTCGATGGATGGAACAGGTGCAACCATGTAAAGTAGTAATATGTAGTGACTCATTATCTGCAATCCAGAGTATTGGGTCTGGTGCATCCCATAGGCGGCCTGACCTAGTGTATGAAATCCTGCTACTATTAAGCCAAGTGACAAGGAGGGGCAGTGACGTGACTTTGTTGTGGGTCCCAGCACACATTGGTGTTCTAGGGAATGAAAAGGTGGATAAATTGGCAAAGGAGGCTGTAAAAGAAAGAAACATAGAGGTAAACTTACAACTATCCAAATCTGAAGGAAAACACATTGTGTGGAAGAAAATAAAGCAGGAATGGCAACAATACTGGGAACAGGAGACAAAGGGGAGACACCTCTATTCGCTACAAAACAGAGTGGGCATTACAGCAAGAAGAGGGGGGAACAGGAGGGAACAGGTAGTATTAACAAGATTGAGGATAGGACACACTCATCTGAACAGCACATTAAAAATATTGGGAAAACACCCTACTGGGCTGTGTGAGGAATGTCATCAACCAGAAACAGTTCAGCATGCCCTAGTTGCATGTAGGAGATATGAGATAGAAAGAGGATTTATGATCATTGAAATGAGGAAAATTGGATTGACAGAAATATCAGTAAAGAACATTCTAGAGTGTGGAGGGAAAGGAAAAGGAATAAAGTTGTTGTTTAATTTCTTGAGGGCCTCTGGCCTTATAAAAAGGATATAATGTAAAGACATGAGGACTGTGGAGTGAAGCCAGAAGGTGGCAGCAATGCAACATTGCGAATGCCGGCTGCCGTAAAACTCCAAAAGAAGAAGAAGAAGTAGAAGAATGGTGGCTTGGGAGCTTTGAAGTTGAAAGGCACTACTTACTGCAAATTGTGGCTTATTAGATAATGGGTTATTAATGATCAGAGTTTTGTCTGTGGGGAAGTAGCTATTCCTGAACCTGGTCGTTGCAGTCTTCAGGCTCCTGTACCTTCGACCTGAAGGTAGCAGTGAGATGAGTGTATGGCCAGGATGGTGTGGGTCTTTGATGATACTGCCAGCCTTTTTGAGGCAGCGACTGCGATAAATCCCCTCGATGGAAGGAAGGTCAGAGCCGATGATGGACTGGGCAGTGTTTACCACCTTTTGTAGTCTTTTCCTCTCCAGGGCGCTCAAGTTGCCGTACCAAGCCACGATGCAACCGGTCAGCATGCTCTCTACTGTGCACATGTAGAAATTAGAGAGAGTCCTCCTTGACAAACTGACTCTCCGTAATCTTCTCAGGAAGTAGAGGCGCTGATGTGCTTTCTTGATAATTGCATTAGTGTTCTCGGACCAGGAAAGATCTTCAGAGATGTGCACGCCCAGGAATTTGAATCTCTTGACCCTTTCAACCATCGACCCGTTGATATAAACGGGACTGTGGGTCCCCATCCTACTCCTTCCAAAGTCCACAATCAGTTCCTTGGTTTTGCTGGTGTTGAGGGCCAGGTTATTGTGCTGGCACCATATGGACAGTTGCTCGATCTCTCTTCTATACTCTGATTCATCCCCATTAGTGATACGTCCCACAACAGTGGTATTGTCAGCGAACTTGATGATGGAGTTCGCACTGTGACCGGCTACGCAGTCATGAGTATAGAGTGAGTACAGCAGGGGGCTGAGCACGCAGCCTTGAGGTGCTCCCGTGCTGATTGTTATCGAGGCTGACACATTTCCACCAATACGACCAGACTGTGGTCTGTGAATGAGGAATTCGAGGATCCAATTGCAGAGGGATGCGCAGAGACCCAGTTCTGCGAGTTTGGCAACCAGCTTGGAGGGGATGATTATGATAAATACCGAGCTGTAATCAATGAATAACAGCCTGACATATGAGTCTTTGTTGTCCAAGTGGTCCAGAGCAGAGTGGAGAGCCAGCGAGATCGCATCCACCTGTTGATCTGTTGTGGGGGTAAGCGAACTGCAGTGGGTCCAGGTATTTTTCGAGGTAGGAGTTAATTTGAGCCATGATCAACCTCTCAAAGCACTTCATCACCAGCGGCGTTAGTGCCACTGGTCGATAGTCATTGAGGCACGTCACCTTACTCTTCTTGGGCACTGGTATAATTGATGCACTTTTAAAGCAGGTGGGGACCTCAGACCTCAGAAGGTTGAAAATGTCCGTAAAAACTCCAGCCAGTTGCAGAGGGAGGGGTCGATGCCCAGGTCGCCGAGTTTGGTGATCAGTTTAGAGTGTATAATGGTGTTGAATGCTGAGCTATAATCGATGAATTTTGAAACAGTAATCCATGCCTTCATTACGTCTCGGCTGGATTACTGTAACGCACTTTATTTTGGAGTTAGCCAATCTTCCCTTGCATGTCTCCAGTTGGTTCAGAATGCTGCTGCTCGCCTTTTAACTGGAACACGTAAGAGGGAGCACATAACGCCTATTCTGGCCTCCCTCCACTGGCTGCCTGTGTACTTTAGAGTTCATTTTAAGATTATTTTATTTGTTTTTAAATCTTTAAATTGTCTCGCCCCGCCTTACCTCTCTGAGCTGCTTCATCTCTGCGCTCCTGCTCGGTGCCTCAGGTCAGCTGATCAGCTGCTCCTGGAGGTACCGAGGTCTAAGCGGAAGCTCAGAGGTGATTGAGCCTTCTCTGTTGCTGCTCCGACATTATGGAACACTCTACCTTTGCACATTAGACAGGCCCCTTCACTGTCCATTTTCAAAACTAGTCTTAAAACCCTTTTCTATTCCTTGGCTTTCGCCTATGCATGAGACTTTGCTCTTGTTTTAGTGTTTCTATTATTGTTTTTACTGTCTTTTAATGTTTTTATTGTTTTGTTTTATGTTTATGATTAGTCATGTACAGCACTTTGTTGCAACAGTGGTTGTTTTTAAAGTGCTCTATAAATAAAGTTCAGTTCAGTTCTTACGTAAGTGTCTCTGTTGTCGAGGTGGGAGAGGGCGGAGTGAAGTGCCGTTGAGAAGGCATCCTCCGTACACCTGTTCTTGCGGTAGGCGAACTGATTGGGATCCAGTGTGGGAGGTAGGCAGACTTTGAGGTGTGCCAGGACCAGCCTCTCGAAGCACTTGGTGATGATGGGAATAGGGTGATTTCACGAAAGGTCACTGGAGCGTAAATCCCCACTCACGTGACCGAAAATTTTAACTGGGGGACAAGCGTCACTTCCGGTACATGTTAGTGGATGGGAAAACACGCACTTTCACACCCGTTAAAAACATCGAAAACGGCCAGGTTTTGAGCTGCAATTTACGGAGCCGGTCGGGGTGACCGTGAGGAACAGCTACCTAAATTTACAGTCCAAAGAAAAGATAGAAACTAAGGTAAATACAAGAGCGAGCTGAAGGTGTAAACAAGGCGGAAGTGCTAGCGGACTTTTTTCTTGGAGATTTAAAGATCCAAAATATCGGGAATTATCGCGTTTGCTCGCTGCATTTCATCAAAAGTGGCATTATTGACTTTGTTATCTTTATTCATTTGTTATATGAAAAGTATTAAAAGTTAGAAACCCGTCAGTAAAATTGCAAAATCGCCCATGGATCTCGGGTGGGTTTTAACATGCAAAATGAATACGCTTCTGAAGCTCCATTTACCATTTAAATAATCATAAACTATCAATGCGTTTGGAAATCAATTTTACTGAGATGCAAGTTTACGATTATTTAAATGGTAAATGGAGCTTCAGAAGCGTGTTCATTTTGCATGTTAAAACCCACCTGAGATCCATGGGCGATTTTGCAATTTTACTGACGGGTTTCTAACTTTTAATACTTTTCATATAACAAATGAATAAAGATAACAAAGTCAATAATGCCACTTTTGATGAAATGCAGCGAGCAAACGCGATAATTCCCGATATTTTGGATCTTTAAATCTCCAAGAAAAAAGTCCGCTAGCACTTCCGCTGTATTTACACCTTCAGCTCGCTCTTGTATTTACCTTAGTTTCTATCTTTTTTTTGGACTGTAAATTTAGGTAGCTGTTCCTCACGGTCACCCCGACTGGCTCAGTAAATTGCAGCTCAAAACCTGGCCGTTTTCGATGTTTTTAACGGGTGTGAAAGTGCGTGTTTTCCCATCCACTAACATGTACCGGAAGTGACGCTTGTCCCCCAGTTAAAATTTTCGGTCACGTGAGTGGGGACTTACGCTCCAGTGACCTTTCGTGAAATCACCCTATAAGTGCAACTGGGCGGAAGTCGTTGAGGCTTGCCGCAGTGGAGTGTTTTGGCACTGGCACGATGGAGGTGGTTTTAAGGCACCTGGGGACAACTGCTTGGGCAAGTGACAGGTTGAAGATGTCAGTCCAGACGTCTGTCAGCTGCGCAGCACAGGCCCTGAGGACGTGCCCGGGGATGCCGTCAGGGCCAGCAGCCTTACGTGCATTAATCCTGCTCAGTGCCACGTACACGTCGTAGGGGGTGAGTGCGAGAGGCTGGTGCTGTCCGTCCGTCCGTCCCGCTGAGTTACTGCAGCATTTTTGTAGCCTGGCCCCCCCTTGAGGTTTTATCTCAGGTTTGCAGCCTCTGCAGCTGCTGTGATTATTTCCTATCCCCCCCCTCACGTGGTGTAGGAACCGCGGGGGCGGGGCCGGCAGCGCCGTGGCGATGGGGGGGGGCTCCGATTGGCGGAAGGCGCTGTCTGTCTGAGAGGCGGGGCTACGGCTTGACCCATAAGACGCGGTCCCCTGCGGCGGGGTCGCGGCTGTGATTGGTCGGACGCAAGGAGGGGGCGGTACCTGTCAGGGAGGCGGGACTCTCCCCCATTGGCCGCTGGCGCTGCCCGTCATTGGAGGGGCGGGACCTTGGTCGTTGGTCACGTGAGGCGGCAAGATGGAGGGAGGAGGATCCGCGCAGCAAAGCAGCGCCGGGAGCTCAGGTGGGAATAACCGCTGCCCGCCGCCGCTCGGCCCCGTGGCCTTGCACTACCCCCTCCCTCCTCCCTTCCCGAGCGCGACCCTGCGGTCGGAGCCCGAGTTGTGCGGGCGGGCGGGCGGGCGGGGAGAGAGGGATGTCTGTGATGTGAGTGAGGAAGGGAAGGAGGTCTGGACGCCCTCTGGTCCTCCGACTGTAGCGCCACCTGGCGGCGGGAGGCCGCGGTGCAAGGATACAAGGATGGGGTTAAACGGAAAGAGATTACAGGAAAAGTTAAGAAAAACACCAGAATTAACGGGGCAGAAAGCTGAGGAAGGGATAGGAGAGTATGGCCAAGTGAAATAGGAATGAATGTGAAAGGTGAGAGGAGTAATGAATGCACGAATTATAAGAAATAAAGTGGGTGAGCTTGAGGCTCAGTTAGAAAGTATGATGTGGGAATTACTGAGACATGTCAAGTCAAGTCAAGTCACATTTATTTATATAGCACATTTAAAAAACAACTCGTTGGCCAAAGTGCTTTACATTTGTTATAAGAATAGCACAACAAAACAAACTACATACATATATACATGTAGCCCTCACTCAGTGGACGTCAGGAAAGGCTTGGGAGTATAGATAAGTCTTTAGTCTTGACTTAAAAGAGCCGATGGAGGGGGCAGGTCTAATGGGGAAGGGGATGCTGTTCCACAGTCTAGGGGCTGCAACCGCAAAGGCGCGGTCGCCCCTGAGCTTATGCCTAGACCGTGGGACATTCAGCAACCCCAAGTCGGCCGATCTGAGGGGCCTGGAGGTGGAGTGGTGGGTGAGAAGACTTTTTATGTAGGTGGGGGCAAGCCCATTGAGGGCTTTGTAGACATGGAGGACGTTCTTGAAGTTTATACGGAACCGCACAGGGAGCCAATGGAGAGAGGCCAGGATCGGGGTGATGGCTGCAAGAGGGCCAGGGCTGGGAACTGAATATACAAGGGTATACCTCCTATCGAAATGACAGACAGGTGGGCAGAGGGGGTGGGGTTGCCCTGTTGGTGAGGAATGAAATTCAGTCCCTTGCATGGGGTGACATTGAAACAGGAGATGTGGAGTCAGTATGGATAGAACTAAGGACTTGTAAGGGTAAAAAGACCTAATGGGACTAATCTACAGGCCCCCAAACAATAGCCCGGACATAGGGTGCAAGTTGAATCAGGAGTTAAAATTGGCATGTAGTAAAAGTAATGCTGTGGTTGTTATGGGGGATTTCAACATGCAGGTAGACTGGGAAAAATCAAGTTGGTACTGGACCCCAAGAAAGGGACTTTGTAGAGTGCCTTCGTGATGGATTCTTAGAACAGCTTGTATTGGAGCCTACCAGGGTGAAGGCAATTCTGGATTTAGTGTTATGTAATGAACCGGATTTGATACAGGACCTCGAGGTTAATGAGCCATTAGGAGGTAGTGACCATAACATGGTCAGGTTTAATCTACAATTGGAGAGGGAGAAGAATAGATCGGAGGTGTCAGTATACAGTTGAATAAAGAGGACTATGGGGCCATGAGGGAGGAGCTGGCCAAAGTTAACTGGAAAGATACCCTAGCCGGGATGACAGTGGAACAACAATGGCAGGTATTTCTGGGAATAATGCAGAAGGTGCAGGATCAGTTCATTTCCAAAGAGGAAGAAAGATTCCAAGGGGAGTAAGGGTCGACCGTGGCTAACAAGGGAAGTCAGGGACAGTATAAAAATAAAAGTGAAGAAGTACAACGTAGCAAAGATGAGCGGGAAGCAAGAGGATTGGGTAATGTTTCAAGAGCTACAGAAGATAACTAAAAAGGCAATACGGGAAGAAAAGATGAGGTACGAAGGTAAGCTAACCAAGAATATAAAGCAGGATAGTAAAAACTTCTTTAGGTATGTGAAGAGGAAAAAATTGGTTAAGACAAATGTGGGTCTCTTGAAGACAGAAATAGTTGAATTTATTATGGGGAACAAGGAAATGGCAGATGAGTTGAACAGGTACTTTGGGTCTGTCTTCACTAAGGAAAACACAAACAATCTCCCAGATATACTAGTGGCCAGAGGATCTGGGGTGACGGAGGAACTGAAGGAAATTCACATTAGGCAGGAAATGGTGTTGGGTAGACTGATGGGACTGAAGGTTGATAAATCCCCAGTGCCTGATGGTCTACATCCCAGTGTACTTAAGGAAGTGGTTCTAGAAATCATGGATGCATAGGTGATCATTTTCCAATGTTCTGTAGATTCGGGATCAGTTCCTGTGGATTGGCGGGTAGCTAACGTTATCCCACTTTTTAAGAAAGGAGGGAGAGTGAAAACGGAATTATAGACCAGTTAACCTGACATCAGTGGTGGGGAAGATGCTGGAGTCAATTATAAAATATGAAATAGCAGCACATTTGGATAGCAGTAACAGGATGGATTTAGACAATAGACAATAGGTGCAGGAGTAGGCCCTTCGAGCCAGCACCGCCATTCAATGTGATCATGGCTGATCATCTACAATCAGTACCCCGTTCTTGCCTTCTTCCCATATCACCTGACTCCGCTATGTTTAAGAGCCCTATCTAGCTCTCTCTTGAAAGCATCCAGAGAACCTGCCTCCACCGCCCTCTGAGGCAGAGAATTCCACAGATTCACAACTCTCTGTGAGAAAAAATGTTTCCTCGTCTCCGTTCTAAATGGCTTACTCCTTATTCTTAAACTGTGGCCCCTGGTTATGGACTCCCCCAACATCGGGAACATGTTTCCTGCTTCTAGAGTGTCCAAACCCATAACAACTTATATGTTTCATTGAGATACCCTCTCATCCTTCTAAACTCCAGAGTGTACAAGCCCAGCTGCTCCATTCTCTCAGAATATGATAGTCCTGCCATCCCGGGAATTAACCTTGTTAGCCTACGCTGCACTCCCTCAATAGCAAGAATGTCCTTCCTCAAATTAGGGGACCAAAGCTGCACGCAATACTCCAGGTGTGGTCTCACTAGGGCTCTGTACAACTGCAGAAGGACCTCTTTGCTCCTATATTCGATTCCTCTTGTTATAAAGGCCAACATGCCATTTGCTTTCTTCACTGCCTGCTGTACCTGCATGCTTACTTTCAAACACTGATGAACAAGGACCCCCCAGATCCCGTTGTGCTTCCCCTTTTCCGAACGACACCATTTAGATAGTAATGTGCCTTCCTGTTTTTGCTACTGTTGTGAGGCAAATAAAACTTTAACTACTCGTAATTTACTTAACTTTATTTAAGCTTTAAGCAACTTATTTCTTTAATACATAAACTCAGAAAGGTCTGGCAAACATGGCTGATTCCGCAGGCTTTTCCTGCCCGAAATACTTTGCACATGCGCACACTTTGGAAAGGTCCTGCACATGCGCACACTCTAGAAGAGCCCCGCACATGCGCCCACTTCATTCTCCCCTCATATTTATAAGTTGAGACGGTCAGGAGATTTAATATGTCTTGATGACCGTCGCAGCACTGGAGCTTCAGGAGATAATGGTGTTTCAATAGCGGGGGTTAGATATATTGCTTGGTCATCAACTTCACTCATATTGTTATTTAGATTTACAATTTTAGAATTTCTTATAGAAGTTTCCATAGGGGATGCTGGAAGTGTTGGAGGAAGTTCTCGATTAGTGTTATCAAGAAGTGACTGAGCTGATGGACATGGTGCAAGGTCATGAAGTGAGACAGTTGACTGACGTCCATCCCGATACTTGATAGTTGCATAAGAAGAGTTGACATCAGTCTGTTCAACTTTATCAACATAAGGTTCATTCTTATTTAATCGGACATAACGACGAAGCAACACAGGCCCAGGGCTAGTCAACCGTGATGGCAGAGAAGTACCACTAGAAGAACGCCGTTTGAAGTTAAAGAACCGCTCGTGTGGAGTAGTATTGGTAGCAGTTGACAGTAGAGATCTGATGGAGTGTAATGCATCTGGTAGAACACATTCCCAATGCTGATCTGATATGTCATTTGACTTTAAAGCCAGTTTCACTGCTTTCCAAATGATTCCGTTATACCTCTCAACCTGACCATTTCCAATAGGATGATATGGTGTTGTTTTACTTGTTGCAATTCCTCTCTTAGAAAGGTAGTCTTTAAATCTTTTGACATGAATGAGGTGCCCCTATCAGAATGTATGTAACTTGGAAATCCACAGAATGAAAACAGTTGATCTAAACATTTGATAACCATAGCAGCTGACATATTTGGACAAGGAAAGGTAAATGGAAACCTCATCAACTAAGGTAAGTATATAAACATTTCGAGAGGAGGATGGTAAAGGCCCTTTGAAGTCAATACTCAAACGTCCCATAGGTTGAGTAGCTTTGATCAATCTTCCTTCTTCAGGACGGAAGAACCTTGGTTTTAATTCAGCACAGATTCTACATGAAGCACACGTCATCTTCACATCTCTGTAGAGAAAGGTAAGTTTTTGGAACGAACATAGTGTAACAAACGAGCGACTCCAGGATGACACAGCCCATTGTGAAGATCAGTGAGTGCAGAAGAATGAACAGGCACAAAATGCTCGAGTTAATGTATCCGGAGCAACATTATACTTACCAGGGCGGTACTCAATTGAATAACTATATGCAGATAATTCAATCCTCCATTCATGAATTTTACTGTTTTTAATCTTCGTTCGTTTCCGATTATCCAGCATAAAATCTACTGAACGCTAATCTGTTATCAAAGTGAAGTGCTGGCGAACAAGGAAATGACTCAATTTCCTCACTGCTTCAATAATTGCTGTAGCTTCCTTTTCGACGGGGGGGTAGTGCAATTCACTACCTTGGAGAGTACGAGACATGAAAGCCACTGGTCGTCCTCCTTGATTTAATGTTGCTGATACTGCTAAATCAGAGGCATCACATTCAACAACAAAGGAGATCCTCATCGATGGCGTGCAATGTCGCAGATTCCAATTGTTTCTTTAAAGAAGTAAAGGCACCAGTTGCTGTAGAGTCAAGGGGGAAAGATTTTGCTCTAATCAAAGGTTGAATTTTGTCAGAAAAATTTGGTATCCATTTAGCATAATATGCAAACATCCCAAGAACCCTTCGTAGAGAGTTTAATGTAGCTGGAACAGGTATCTCTTGGAGTGGGCAGAGTCTTTCTGGATCAGGATGATTATATCATTTCCAACCCAATAACCAAGAATATTAATTGATAACACTGATGTTATTGATTTAGCCTCATTTAATGATAGATTTTTAGAATGTACACCATCAAAAAACCGTTGTACATTTTCATCATGTTCAGCTTGGTCTTTTCCTGCAATAGTTATATTATCAAGATAAGGGAAAATATCCTTAAGGTTTTCCTGTTCAACAAGTTTGTCCATCTCTCTCTGAAAAACAGCCACGCCATTAGTTACACCAAAAGGAACTGCAGTAGTGATATAATTTCCCATTTGCTTCAAATGCAGTGTATTTCTTCTCTGATTCCTTCAAAGGAATTTGGTAGTACACTTTTTAAGTCAAAAGTGGAGAATATCTTATACTTAGCTAATGTATTGATAATCTCTTCTATTCGAGGTAATGGATATGCATCAAGCTCCGTGAACTGGTTTATAGTTTGAGAGTAATCAATGCAGAGTCTCTTTCTATGTCTCTCCAAGGGGTCCTTAACCACGACAACGTGTGCCCTCCAAGGGGAAGAGCAGGGTTCTATAATCCCTTCTTGTAAAAGATTAGGTACTTCTGTGTTGATAAAGTTCCTATCATCTTTACTAAAATGTCTTGATTTTGTAGCAATTGGCTTGCACTTGGAGGATAAATTAGTGAATAATGAAGGACATTCAACAGATGCAGCAGAAAAACCACACACAACTGGTGGCTTTGACAATACAAGATCAGGCCTAGTTCCTTCATACATTATTTGAAGTGTTCTGTGCAGTTTCTGAAAATCCTGACCTAGAATTATATCATAGAAACATAGCAAATAGGTCAGGAGTAGGCCATTCGGCCCTTCGAGTCTGCACCGCCATTCAATATGATCATGGCTGATCATCCAACTCAGTATCCCGTACCCGCCTTCTCTCCATACCCCCTGATCCCTTTAGCCACAAGGGCCACATCTAACTCCCTCTTAAATATAGCCAATGAACTGGCCTCAACTACCTTTTGTGGCAGAGAATTCTGGAGACTCACCACTCTCTGTGTGAAAAATGTTTTTCTCATCTCGGTCCTAAAAGACTTCCCCTTTATTCTTAAACTGTGACCCCTTGTTCTGGACTTCCCCAACATCGGGAACAATCTTCCTGCATCTAGCCTGTCCAACTCCTTAAAAAGGGGAGATGCAAAGAGACCTGGGTGTCATGGTACACCAGTCATTAAAAGTAGGCATGCAGGTGCAGCAGGCAGTGAAGAAAGCGAATGGTATGTTAGCATTCATAGCAAAAGGATTTGAGTATAGGAGCAGGGAGGTTCTACTGCAGTTGTACAGGGTCTTGGTAAGACCACACCTGGAGTATTGCGTACAGTTTTGGTCTCCTAATCTGAGGAAAGACATTCTTGCCATAGAGGGAGTACAGAGAAGGTTCACCAGACTGATTCCTGGGATGGCAAGACTTTCATATGAAGAAAGACTGGATAGACTCGGCTTGTACTCGCTTGAATTTAGAAGATTGAGGGGGGATCTTATAGAAACTTACAAAATTCTTAAGGGGTTGGACAGGCTAGATGCAGGAAGATTGTTCCCGATGTTGGGGAAGTCCAGAACAAGGGGTCACAAGTTAAGGATAAGGGTAAGGATAAGGGGGAAGCCTTTTAGGACCGAGATGAGAAAATCATGTTTTACACAGAGAGTGGTGAATCTCTGGAATTCTCTGCCACAGAAGGTAGTTGAGGCCAGTTCATTGGCTATATTTAAGAGGGAGTTAGATGTGGCCCTTGTGGCTAAAGGGATCAGGGGGTATGGAAAGAAGGCAGGTACAGGATACTGAATTGGATGATCAGCCATGATCATATTGAATGGCGGTGCAGGCTCGAAGGGCCAAATGGCCTACTCCTGCACCTATTTTCTATGTTTCTGTGTTTACCCCACTAGTCACTGCCTGCCATTCTGAAAGGGACTCGTTAATCTCTACTCTTTGTTTCCTGTCTGCCAATCAGTTCTCTATCCATGTCAGCACGCTACCCCTAATACCATGTGCCCTAATTTTGCCCACGAATCTCCTATGTGGGACCTTATCAAATGCTTTCTGAAAGTCCAGGTACACTACATCCACTGGCTCTCCCTTGTCCATCAGTGGCAGGAATCATGTTCCCGATGTTGGGGGAGTCCAGAACCAGGGGCCACAGTTTAAAGATTCAAAGATTCAAAGATTCAAAGATTATTTATTAGTCACATACACCTAGGTGTAGTGAAATGCTTCTTGCCAATGCAGCACATGAAGAAGGAATACAGACATAACATCAATAAGAGTTTAAGAATAAGGAGTAAGCCATTTAGAACGGAAACGAGGAAACACTTTTTTCTCACAGAGAGGGGTGAGTCAATACAATACAAATGCAGTGTATTTCTTCTCTGATTCCTTCAAAGGAATTTGGTAGTACACTTTTTAAGTCAAAAGTGGAGAATATCTTATACTTAGCTAATGTATTGATAATCTCTTCTATTCGAGGTAATGGATATGCATCAAGCTCCGTGAACTGGTTTATAGTTTGAGAGTAATCAATGCAGAGTCTCTTTCTATGTCTCTCCAAGGGGTCCTTAACCACGACAACGTGTGCCCTCCAAGGGGAAGAGCAGGGTTCTATAATCCCTTCTTGTAAAAGATTAGGTACTTCTGTGTTGATAAAGTTCCTATCATCTTTACTAAAATGTCTTGATTTTGTAGCAATTGGCTTGCACTTGGAGGATAAATTAGTGAATAATGAAGGACATTCAACAGATGCAGCAGAAAAACCACACACAACTGGTGGCTTTGACAATACAAGATCAGGCCTAGTTCCTTCATACATTATTTGAAGTGTTCTGTGCAGTTTCTGAAAATCCTGACCTAGAATTATATCATAGAAACATAGCAAATAGGTCAGGAGTAGGCCATTCGGCCCTTCGAGTCTGCACCGCCATTCAATATGATCATGGCTGATCATCCAACTCAGTATCCCGTACCCGCCTTCTCTCCATACCCCCTGATCCCTTTAGCCACAAGGGCCACATCTAACTCCCTCTTAAATATAGCCAATGAACTGGCCTCAACTACCTTTTGTGGCAGAGAATTCTGGAGACTCACCACTCTCTGTGTGAAAAATGTTTTTCTCATCTCGGTCCTAAAAGACTTCCCCTTTATTCTTAAACTGTGACCCCTTGTTCTGGACTTCCCCAACATCGGGAACAATCTTCCTGCATCTAGCCTGTCCAACTCCTTAAAAAGGGGAGATGCAAAGAGACCTGGGTGTCATGGTACACCAGTCATTAAAAGTAGGCATGCAGGTGCAGCAGGCAGTGAAGAAAGCGAATGGTATGTTAGCATTCATAGCAAAAGGATTTGAGTATAGGAGCAGGGAGGTTCTACTGCAGTTGTACAGGGTCTTGGTAAGACCACACCTGGAGTATTGCGTACAGTTTTGGTCTCCTAATCTGAGGAAAGACATTCTTGCCATAGAGGGAGTACAGAGAAGGTTCACCAGACTGATTCCTGGGATGGCAAGACTTTCATATGAAGAAAGACTGGATAGACTCGGCTTGTACTCGCTTGAATTTAGAAGATTGAGGGGGGATCTTATAGAAACTTACAAAATTCTTAAGGGGTTGGACAGGCTAGATGCAGGAAGATTGTTCCCGATGTTGGGGAAGTCCAGAACAAGGGGTCACAAGTTAAGGATAAGGGTAAGGATAAGGGGGAAGCCTTTTAGGACCGAGATGAGAAAATCATGTTTTACACAGAGAGTGGTGAATCTCTGGAATTCTCTGCCACAGAAGGTAGTTGAGGCCAGTTCATTGGCTATATTTAAGAGGGAGTTAGATGTGGCCCTTGTGGCTAAAGGGATCAGGGGGTATGGAAAGAAGGCAGGTACAGGATACTGAATTGGATGATCAGCCATGATCATATTGAATGGCGGTGCAGGCTCGAAGGGCCAAATGGCCTACTCCTGCACCTATTTTCTATGTTTCTGTGTTTACCCCACTAGTCACTGCCTGCCATTCTGAAAGGGACTCGTTAATCTCTACTCTTTGTTTCCTGTCTGCCAATCAGTTCTCTATCCATGTCAGCACGCTACCCCTAATACCATGTGCCCTAATTTTGCCCACGAATCTCCTATGTGGGACCTTATCAAATGCTTTCTGAAAGTCCAGGTACACTACATCCACTGGCTCTCCCTTGTCCATCAGTGGCAGGAATCATGTTCCCGATGTTGGGGGAGTCCAGAACCAGGGGCCACAGTTTAAAGATTCAAAGATTCAAAGATTCAAAGATTATTTATTAGTCACATACACCTAGGTGTAGTGAAATGCTTCTTGCCAATGCAGCACATGAAGAAGGAATACAGACATAACATCAATAAGAGTTTAAGAATAAGGAGTAAGCCATTTAGAACGGAAACGAGGAAACACTTTTTTCTCACAGAGAGGGGTGAGTCAATACAATACAAATGCAGTGTATTTCTTCTCTGATTCCTTCAAAGGAATTTGGTAGTACACTTTTTAAGTCAAAAGTGGAGAATATCTTATACTTAGCTAATGTATTGATAATCTCTTCTATTCGAGGTAATGGATATGCATCAAGCTCCGTGAACTGGTTTATAGTTTGAGAGTAATCAATGCAGAGTCTCTTTCTATGTCTCTCCAAGGGGTCCTTAACCACGACAACGTGTGCCCTCCAAGGGGAAGAGCAGGGTTCTATAATCCCTTCTTGTAAAAGATTAGGTACTTCTGTGTTGATAAAGTTCCTATCATCTTTACTAAAATGTCTTGATTTTGTAGCAATTGGCTTGCACTTGGAGGATAAATTAGTGAATAATGAAGGACATTCAACAGATGCAGCAGAAAAACCACACACAACTGGTGGCTTTGACAATACAAGATCAGGCCTAGTTCCTTCATACATTATTTGAAGTGTTCTGTGCAGTTTCTGAAAATCCTGACCTAGAATTATATCATAGAAACATAGCAAATAGGTCAGGAGTAGGCCATTCGGCCCTTCGAGTCTGCACCGCCATTCAATATGATCATGGCTGATCATCCAACTCAGTATCCCGTACCCGCCTTCTCTCCATACCCCCTGATCCCTTTAGCCACAAGGGCCACATCTAACTCCCTCTTAAATATAGCCAATGAACTGGCCTCAACTACCTTTTGTGGCAGAGAATTCTGGAGACTCACCACTCTCTGTGTGAAAAATGTTTTTCTCATCTCGGTCCTAAAAGACTTCCCCTTTATTCTTAAACTGTGACCCCTTGTTCTGGACTTCCCCAACATCGGGAACAATCTTCCTGCATCTAGCCTGTCCAACTCCTTAAAAAGGGGAGATGCAAAGAGACCTGGGTGTCATGGTACACCAGTCATTAAAAGTAGGCATGCAGGTGCAGCAGGCAGTGAAGAAAGCGAATGGTATGTTAGCATTCATAGCAAAAGGATTTGAGTATAGGAGCAGGGAGGTTCTACTGCAGTTGTACAGGGTCTTGGTAAGACCACACCTGGAGTATTGCGTACAGTTTTGGTCTCCTAATCTGAGGAAAGACATTCTTGCCATAGAGGGAGTACAGAGAAGGTTCACCAGACTGATTCCTGGGATGGCAAGACTTTCATATGAAGAAAGACTGGATAGACTCGGCTTGTACTCGCTTGAATTTAGAAGATTGAGGGGGGATCTTATAGAAACTTACAAAATTCTTAAGGGGTTGGACAGGCTAGATGCAGGAAGATTGTTCCCGATGTTGGGGAAGTCCAGAACAAGGGGTCACAAGTTAAGGATAAGGGTAAGGATAAGGGGGAAGCCTTTTAGGACCGAGATGAGAAAATCATGTTTTACACAGAGAGTGGTGAATCTCTGGAATTCTCTGCCACAGAAGGTAGTTGAGGCCAGTTCATTGGCTATATTTAAGAGGGAGTTAGATGTGGCCCTTGTGGCTAAAGGGATCAGGGGGTATGGAAAGAAGGCAGGTACAGGATACTGAATTGAATGATCAACCATGATCATATTGAATGGCGGTGCAGGCTCGAAGGGCCAAATGGCCTACTCCTGCACCTATTTTCTATGTTTCTGTGTTTACCCCACTAGTCACTGCCTGCCATTCTGAAAGGGACTTGTTAATCTCTACTCTTTGTTTCCTGTCTGCCAATCAGTTCTCTATCCATGTCAGCACGCTACCCCTAATACCATGTGCCCTAATTTTGCCCACGAATCTCCTATGTGGGACCTTATCAAATGCTTTCTGAAAGTCCAGGTACACTACATCCACTGGCTCTCCCTTGTCCATCAGTGGCAGGAATCATGTTCCCGATGTTGGGGGAGTCCAGAACCAGGGGCCACAGTTTAAAGATTCAAAGATTCAAAGATTCAAAGATTATTTATTAGTCACATACACCTAGGTGTAGTGAAATGCTTCTTGCCAATGCAGCACATGAAGAAGGAATACAGACATAACATCAATAAGAGTTTAAGAATAAGGAGTAAGCCATTTAGAACGGAAACGAGGAAACACTTTTTTCTCACAGAGAGGGGTGAGTCTGTGGAATTCTCTGCCTCAGAGGGCGGTGGAGGCGGGATCTCTGGATGCTTTCAAGAGAGAGCTAAATAAGGCTCTTAAAAATAGCAGAGTCAGGGGATATGGGGAGAAGGCAGAAACGGGATACTGATTGGGGATGATCAGCCATGATCACATTGAATGGGGGTGCCAGCTCAAAGGGCCGAATGGCCTACTCCTGCACCTATTGTCTATTGTCTAAAAAAAATTCCAGAAAATTAGTCAAACATGATTTCTCCTTCGTAAATCCATGTTGACTCGGACCGATCCTGTTACTGCTATTCAAATGTTCGGCTATCTCATCTTTTATAATTGACTCCAGCAACTTCCCCACCACCAATGTCAGGTTAACTGGTCTATAATTCCCTGTTTTCTCTCTCCCTCCTTAAAACGTGGGATAACATTAGCTCCCCTCCAATCCACAGGAACTGATCCTGAGTCTATAGAACATTGGAAAATTATCACCATTGCATCCACGATTTCTTAAGCCACTTCCTTAAGTACCCTGGGATGCAGACCATCAGGCCCTGGGGATTTATCAGCCTTCAGTCCCATCAGTCTATCCAACACCATTGCCTGCCTAATGTGGATTTTCTTCAGTTCCACCGTCACCCCAGATCCTATGGCCACTACTATATCAGGAAGATTTGCGAAGGGGAAATCATGCTTGATTAATCTGGAATTTTTTGAGGATGTAACTAGGAAAATGGACAAGGGAGAGCCAGTGGATGAAGTGTACCAGGACAAACTCAGCGGGACAGGCAACATCTCTGGAGAGAAGGATTGGTGACGTTTCAGGTTGAGACTGAAGAGGGTCTACCTGAACAATGCTTATACACGCCGCGGTGTGCCAGCTGACTGGAGGAGTGGGCAAAGGCCTTGCCATGGAGCGGGTAGGTGAAGGGGCGGTGGCCGGTGTGGATTCGCCGGTGTTCCAGCAGGAGGTCAAGGCAGGTGAAGCCCTTATTACAGGACGGGCAGGGGAAGGGACGCTCACCGCTGTGGGTTTGCCGGTGCTGCCACAGGCTGGACATGCGGGTGAAACCCTTGCCCCACTGAG
The DNA here is from genome assembly GCF_010909765.2 of Amblyraja radiata. Classification (NCBI taxonomy): domain Eukaryota; kingdom Metazoa; phylum Chordata; class Chondrichthyes; order Rajiformes; family Rajidae; genus Amblyraja; species Amblyraja radiata. The sequence continues at coordinate 157,758 of NC_045975.1, read as the reverse complement.
CGCACACAAAGGGTCTCTCTCCAGTGTGTACCCGCCATGGCAAAGCGCTCTCCACACACCGGGCTGGGGAAGGGACGGTCGCCGGTGTGCACCCGCTGGTGGGGCAGCAGATAGGTGGAGCGAGTGAAGCCGTTGCCGCACTGGGCGCAGGTGTAGGGGCGCTCGCCGGTGTGAATGCGCTGGTGCTCCTGCAGGCTGGTGGAGAGGGTGAAGCACTTGCCACAGTTGCTACAGGTGAATGGCCGCTCCCCGGTGTGCGTGACGACTTGAAGCCTTTTCCGCAGTTGGAGCAGGTGAAGGGCCGCTCACCGCTATGCACCTGCCGGTGATACAGCAGCCTCGACAACCGGGTAAAGCTCTTGCTGCAGGAGGAGCAGTCATAGGGCTTCTCGCTCGTGTGAACCCGCCGGTGGGACTCCAGCTCGCTCAGGTGCTGCCAGGCCTTGTCACACACGTCGCACTCATAAAGCTTCTCCTTGTTGTGCCCCGTCATGTGGTCCTCCATCGAATCTCAGCCCCTCGAAGCTCAGCCCGCACACCGAGCAGATGGGGGGGGGGGGGGGGGGGGGGGGCTCACCGGCACCCTGGCTGCCCTCAATGGCCACTCACGTTCCCAGCTCTCCGTCCACAGCACCGGCTCCTAAACCCTGCAGGAGGGGAACACAGAGAGTCAACAAGTTGGCAAACAGGACATTACTAGTGTGTGAAAGAGGGGTGAGCGGGGCACTGCACAATGGCCTCCCGCTGCCAGGGTGGCACTGCACTCGGAGGACCAGAGATGCTGCAGCGCGGTCTATTGGTTGATCTGCAGCCCCGCCCCTCGGGCAGACAGTGCTCTCCGCCAATCGGAGCAGCACATTGCCATGGTGCAGTCGGCTCTACATCACATGAGGGGGGGAGCGTGCAAGCTCCACATAGTCAGCGTCGGTGGACATTCTTCCTGGGAGCAGGCCTTTTGGCCCTTCTCGTCCGTGCTACCCTGGGCTTTCTGCAACACAATCTTGCACTGCTCTGCACTGGATATTGCATTTGTTGCGTTTGTCATCACCGTATGTACACTGTTTGCTCTGGTGGCTGCATGTGAACGGTCGATTCCCCCCCCCCCCATCCCACTAACCCCCCCTCACTCCTCCCTCACCCCCCCCCCCTGAACCCCTCACCCACTTCCCCCTCAAGCACTAATTTGATCGTGTGTTAGACGATGGAGCTCGCTGTTAGCTTTTGTCGTCGTCCAACATGTTGACAGAATTGTTGCCCGATGCATCACAGTGCATCGTGTCGTCGCTTCCAGGGATCGCCACGAGGAGGCTTCTGTCCTGATCCCCAAACACTAGTAATGTTCACGTGTTAGTAATGTTCTGTTTGCCAGCTTGTTGACTCTCTGTATTCCCCTCCTGCAGGGTTTAGGAGCCGTTGCTGTGGACTGAGAGACGGGGACGTGAGCAGCCATTGAGGGCGCCAGTGAACACCCCCCCCCCCCCCCCCCCATCTGCTCGGTGTGCGGGCTGAGCTTTGAGGGGCTGAGCTTCGATGGAGGACCACATGACGGGGCACAACAAGGAGAAGCATTATGAGTGCGATGTGTGTGGCAAGGCCTGGCAGTGCCCGAACGAGCTGGAGATCCACCGGTGGGTTCACACGGGAGAACGCCCCTTTGACAGCTCCGACTGCAGCAAGCTCTTCAAGACGGCAAAGGACCTGAAGTCGCACCGGCAGGTGCACACTGGCGAGAAGCCCTATGGCTGCTTTACCTGTGGCAAGAGCTTTGCACGGTTATCGGGGCTGCTGTATCACCGGCGGGTGCACAGCAGTGAGCGGCCCTTCACCTGCTCCGACTGCGGCAAAGGCTACAAGTGGTCCACGGACCTGAAGAGGCACAGGCGCCTGCACACCGGGGAGCGCCCCTTCACCTGCAGCGACTGCGGCAAGGGCTTCACCCACTCCAACCACCTGCTGCTGCACCAGCGCAGCCACACCGACGAGCGCCCCTTCACCTGCGCCCAGTGCGGCAAAGGCTACACCCAGTCCAGCCACCTGCTGCAGCACCAGCGCACCCACACCGACGAGCGCCCCTTCACTTGCGCCCAGTGCGGCAAAGGCTTCACCCAATCCAGCCACCTGCTGCAGCACCAGCGCACCCACACCGGGGAGCGCCCCTTCACCTGCAGCGACTGCGGCAAGGGCTTCACCCAGTCCAGCAACCTGCTGTCCCACCAGCGCACCCACACCGGCGAGCGCCCCTTCACCTGCACCCAGTGCGGCAAAGGCTTCACCCACTCCAGCACCCTGCAGGTGCACCAGCACACCCACACCGATGAGAGGCCCTTTGGCTGCTCCGACTGCGGCAAAGGCTTCAAGTCATTAAAGTACCTGAAGATACACAGGCACCTGCACACAGGGGAGCGCCCCTTCACCTGCAGCGACTGCGGCAAGGGCTTCACCCGCTCCACCAGGCTGCTGGAGCACAAACGCACCCACACCGCCGAGCGCCCACACACCTGTGCCCAGTGCGGTAAGGGCTTCACCAGCTCCACCAAGCTGCTGTCCCACCAGCGGGTGCACGCCGGCGACAGTCCCGTCCCGAGCCCGGTGTGTGGAGAGCGCTTTGCCATGGTCTCCCACGCCCTGTCTCACTAGCGTGTGCACACCAGTGGCCAGCCCTACGACTGCCCGTACGGCGGTGAGACAGCACGCGGGGGTTGCTGCAGCACTGGCGGGCCCACGACGGCGAGCAGCTACTCCCACTGCGGCAAGCGTTTCAAGAGAGCATGGAGGCTGCGGGAGAACCAGCGGATACACACCGGAGAGAGACCCTTAGTGTGTGCTGAGTGTGGCAAGGCTGTGGCAGCACCCGCGTACCCACAGCGGTGAGTGTCCCTTCCTCTGCCCATCCTGTGGTAAGGGCATTACCCACCTTGACCACCTGCTGGAGCACCGGCGAGTCCAAACCGGCCAGTGCCCCTTCACCTGCCCGCCCTGTGGCAAGGCCTTTGCCCGCTCCTCCAGCCTGCTGGCACATCGTAACATGGATAGATAGGCGCTGTTTAGGTAGACACAAAATGTTGGATAGAATGGGTAATGTTTCGGGTCGAGACCCTCTTCAGTCTCGATGCCCATTCCTTCAATGCAAGTTGGGTTGAAGGGCCTGTTTCTGTGCTGGGTGACTAGTACAGATGGGGCATGTTGGCCGGTGTGGGTAGGTTGGGCTGAAGAAAGGACCTGTTTCCGTGACTGGGACTAGTGTAGATGGGGCATGTTGGCCGGTGTGGGCAGGTTGGGCCGAAGGAAGGACCTGTTTCCGTGCTGGGTGACTGACTCATTCAGTTCCATTCAGTTTCGTAAATGGGAGGTCAGCACTGCTCTCTAGTTGGTGAGAGGACAGTACAGTTGCCTGATAACAGCCGGGAAGAAACTCCCCACTCTGCACTTCTGCATCTCTGTCTCTCCCTCTCTCGGTGTCCCTCCCCCTCTCTCTCGCAGTCTCTCTTCTCTCCCCCTCTCCTCTCTCTCTCTTCCCTCTGTCTCTCTGTCTCTTTCTCTCTCTCCCCCTCTCCTCTCTCTGTCTCTCTTTCTCTGTCTCTCTCCCTCGCTCTCACTCTCCCTCCCTCTCTCTCCTCCCTCTCTCTCTGTTTCTGTCTCCCTCTCCCTCCTCCCTCTCTCTGTCCCTCTCTCTGTCTCCCTCTCTCCCTACCAAGTGGTGGCGCTGCCCTGCAGCTGCAGCTCGCCTGCAGTCCGTTTGTCTTTTTTTTTCTTTTTCTTTTGTCCTGTTTTAGTTTATTGTTTATTTTAGTTGTGTGTGTGTGTGTGTGTGTGTGTGGGGGGGGGGGGGGACTTGTTTTTAGTCTCCTCCTTCAGGGGGGATGTGACCTTTTCTTTTCGTATCTCCGTCCCCGTCTGCGCTGAGGCCTAATCGTGGAGCTGGCGGCCTCCAACTGGGACCGACCTCGAGGCTCTGGTGGTACAATGTTGATCAATGATAATTATTAATGATTGAAGCACAATGTGGAACATGGAGGTGGAACAGATGCAGGGATAATGTCGAATATTGGGCTGAAGGGGCCTGAAGGGCATTTTTAGTGTAAACCCAGTTATTTCATACAATTTGTCTGCTGTGGATTGGAGTACGTCAAACCAGTACTTTCCTGGACCCAGCACACCGATGCAATTGTAAAGAAGGCACATCAGCGACTCTACTTACTGAGAAGATTACAGAGATTCGGCATGTCGAAGAGGATTCTCCTAAACTTTTACAGGTGCACGGTAGAGAGCATTCTGACTGGTTGCATCGTGGCCTGGTTCAGCAACTTGAACGTCCAGGAGCGAAAAAGACTACAAAATGTTGTGACCACTGCCCTGTCCATCACTGGCGTTGACTGCCCCACCGTTGAAAGGATCTATCATAGTTGCTGCCTCAAAAAGGCTGCCAACATCATCAAGGACTCACACTATCCTGGCCACACACTCATCTCATCATTGCCATCAGGAAGAAGGTACAGGAGCCTCAAGACTAACGTCCAGGTTCAGGAACAGCTGCTTTCCCCACAACCATCAGGCTATTAAACACCACATCGAATAACCTATGTGCTCTGAACTGCAAAAGACTATTATTTTTCCCCCGTTATATACAATGATTACATATTCACATATTCTGTTGTGCTGCAGCAAGTAAGAATGTCTTTGTCCCGACTGGGACATGTGACAATAAAACACTCTTGACTCTTGACAACATATCAGACGGGCCTGCAGTGCAGTGGATCACCACACAGTGGGAGTCTTGTTCACAAGTGTTTAAGAATAAGGGGTAAGCCATTTAGAACCGAGATGAGGAAACACTTTTTCCACACAGAGTTGTGAGTCTGGAATTCTCTGCCTCAGAGGGCGGTGGAGGCCGGTTCTCTGGATACTTTCAAGAGACAGCTAAATAGGGCTCTTAAAGATAGCGGAGTCAGGGGATATGGGGAAAAGGCTGGAACGGGGTACTGATTGGGGATGATCAGCCATGATCACATTGAATGGTGGTGCTGACTCAAAGGGCTGAATGGCCTACTCCTGCACCTATTGTCTATCACATGTAACAGACTACTGACCAGACTACTATAAACCCACTGACTCCCATGGCTATCTGGACTACACTTCCCACACTGCTTCCTGTAAGGACTCTATCCTCTACTCCCAATTCCTCCATCTACGCTGCATCTGCTCCCAGGATGATGGGAGATGTCCTCACTTTTCAGGGAACAGGGGTTCCCCTCTTTGACTATAGATGAGGCTCTCACCAGAGGTGGAAAACCGGGGGGGGGGGGGGGGGGGGTCAGGGGGACACACGTCCCCCTCCGTTTTGAGGGGTGGGGGAATATCCCCCTCAGGTTTTTGTAATCCAGATTTTAAAACCCGGTGAAATCTCCGCTTTCCGCGAGACAGTGGGGGTGGGACTGCTGATCGAGGGAGCCGATTGTACAAGAGAGACGTGTGTCAGGCAATGGGGGCGGGACATGAGGATTCAGCGCAATCATTGGAGGAGTGTGGGGGGGTGGGACTGCGATGATTGGAGGAGGGAGACATGTCAAAATACTCTCGGCACAGACCTGCGCCTCATCTACAGCCAGGATTGATCCCGGCCGGGTCTCCGGTGCTGTCCTGTCCCCACCCGAGTGCCCCCCCCCCATGGGTGGCCAGAGACGTCGGGAGTCAGACGCGAGCTGTACCCCCAGCCAGCGAGCTGTACCCCCAGCCAGCGAGCTGTACCCACTGCCAGCGCAGAGAAGCAGCGCTATACCCAGCTCAACTCTGCCTGTCCCGCCAGGTTAACCTGCCTGGACTTACTGGAAATATGGCCAGCGTGGAGAAGCAGCGCTGGTGTCCCGTCAGTCCAGGCAGGGCTGTTGGTTAACCCGGCGAGACAGGTGGAGTTGAACTGCATTTAGAGCTGGATTGAGCGTCCGAAGCCTCGCGCGTGTGAGTGTGCGCATGCGAAAGCGGTCGCCAAAAAATTCTGTTCACCCTGTCTCCCGGTCCCCTCCATATTTTGATGGCGATTTCCATGCCTGCATCAAGGTCTCCTCTATATCCCGTAGCTCCACTCCCACTCCCCATCCCCCCACTCGTAACAAGGGCAGAGTCCCCCTTGTCCGCACCTTCCACCCTACCAGCCGTCGCATACAACAGATAATCATCCGACATTTTCGCTACCTTCAACGGGATCCCGCCGCTGGCCACATCTTCCCATCTCCTCCCCTTTTGGCTTTCCGCAGAGACTGCTCCCTACGTAACTCCCTGGTCAATTCGTCCCTTCCCACCCAAACCTCCCCCTCCCCGGGTACTTTCCCTTGTAACTGCTGGAGATGCTACACTTGTCGCTTTACCTCCCCTCTCGACTCCATTCAAGGACCCAACCAGTCTTTCCAGGTGAGGCAGTGGTACACCTGCACATCCTCCAACCTCATCTGCTGCACCCGCTTGCTGTTCCAGTGTCAACCTCTACATCGGTGAGACCAACCTGATCTTCCAGTGGCTCAACTCCCCCTCTCATTCCCAATTCGACCTTTCTGTCCTGGGCCTCCTCCATTGTCAGAGTGGGGCCCACCGCAAATTGGAGGAGCAACCTCATATTTCGCTTGGGTAGTTTACACCCCAGCTGTATGAACTTTGACTTCTCCAATTTCAGGTAGTCCTTGCTTTCTCCCTCCTTCCCCTCCCCTTCCCAGCTCCCCCACAGCCTACTGTCTCCGCCTCTTCCTTTATTCTTCCCCCTCTTCGACATCAGTCTGAAGAAGGCTCTCGACCCGAAACATCGCCTATTTCTATTCCTTCTCTCCATAGATGCTGCCTCACCTGCTGTGTTTCTCCAGCATTTTTGTCTACCTTTGATTTATCCAGCATAGAAACATAGATACATAGAAAATAGGTGCAGTAAGAGGCCATTCGGCCCATCGAGCCAGCACCGCCATTCATTATGATCATGGCTGATCATCCCGTATCAATAACCCGTGCCTACCTTCTCCCCATATCCCTTGACTCCACTAGCCCCGAGAGCTCTATCTAACTCGCTCTTAAATCCATCCAGTGATTTGTCCTCCACTGCCCTCTGTGGCAGGGAATTCCATAAATTCACAACTGTCTGGGTGGAAAAAAAAAATTCTCACCTTAGTCTTAATGACCTCCCCTTTATTCTAAGACTGGCTCCTGGTTCTGGACTCGCCCAACATTGGGAGCATTTTTTATGCATCTAGCTTGTCCAGTCCTTTTATAATTTTATATGTTTCTATAAGATCCCCCTCATCCTTCTAAACTCCAGTGAATACAAGCCTAGTCTTTTCAATCTTTCCTCATATGACAGTCCCGCCATCCCAGGGATCAATCTCGTGAACCTACGCTGCACTGCCTCAATCACAAGGATTGTCCTTCCTCAAATTAGGAGACCAAAACTGTACACAATACTCCAGATGTGGTCTCACCAGATCAACTCCTTTTGTTATGAAAGCCAACATGGAATTCGCTTTCTTCACTGCCTGTTGTACCTGCATGCTTACTTTCATTGACAAGGACCCCAGATCCCATTGTACTTACCCTTTCCCCCAATTTAACATCATTTACATGGCCATCCGCACCGCCCTTTTCCCCCCCAAAGTAAGAAAAAATCCCGAGGGAAAAAATAAATAAAAAAATTGGGGGAAAAAAAAAATCTGACCCGCGGGATAAGGGAGTGCCCATTTTTCCGGGGGGAGGGGGGTGCGGTGTCTGCCTGCCCGGTCCAGCATCTCCATCCGCGGCTTCGGAGACCGTTCTCCCGTCGCCAGGCGGGAGTGGCTGAATCTGAACCCAGCGGCTGTAACCCCAACACCAGATGCTGCTGCGACGGGGCCCAAGCCATCTTTCCCCCACGCCACCCCCGCTGGGCCCACGCCACCCCTGCTGGGCCCACGCCACCTTCATCTTTGTCCCCCCCGCCAGAAAGAGGGGGGGATGTGGGAGGGGGAGAGAGAGGGGAAGGGAGGGGGGAGGGAAGAGGGAAAGGGGGATTATCTTTAGTGAGATTGCAAAATTAAGGTAGGTTTTAGAGCTATTATATTTTCTCCATATGAATAATTTTAGACAATATCAAATAATATCAAACAATTGGAACTGCTTTCTTTTCCTTGATAATAATACTGAAAAATATTCCATAGTTTGTGACATAAATATACATTTTAATGGGATCATTATATACAGATGTAACATTTCCATTTCGAGATCGCGGGGGGGGGGGGGGGGCAAATATGTGTCAAGCCGATAGCCTAATCATTAAAGAGTTAAAAGATAGCCTAATCGATAAAGAGCTGAGGAGAGGAATCGGAGCTGCCAAGGAAAGGTACTCTGAGAAGTTGAGGAGCAAGTTCTCAGCTAGTGACTCTTCTTCAGTTTGGATGGGCATGCAAGAAATCACCAGCTATAAGAGGAAAGCCCCCTGCTCTTTGGACAATCGTCAGCTGACAAACTACCTGAATGAGTTTTACTGCAGGTTTAAAAATCAGAAATGTAACCCTGGTACCCCCTCCCCAACAAACACAGCCAGACCCCAGTCTGCAAAGAATGGAACCTGCACCCTCTCCTTCCCATTCACCACCTCACACCTACTTAAGGCAAGACTTCAGTAATGAAAAGAGTGGGCCCTTTCCCACCCCCACCAACACTTCACACCCAATTATTCATTTTTAACCAGTACCTGCAAAGATGCACTGTCCCTACCTGCTTCAAAGTCTCCACTATTGTCCCTGTACCCAAAAAGGTAAGGATTACTGGTCTTAGTGACTACAGGCTTGTCGCACTGACCTCTGTAGTCATGGAGACCGTTGAAAGGCTTATGCTGGCCAAGCTGAAAAATATCACAATCCCTCTGCTGGACCCTCTGCATTTTGCATATTGGGACAATACATCTGTGGATGGCGCAGTCAATATGGGCCTACACTTCATCCTCCAGCACCTAGACTGCCAGGATTTGGATGCGAGGATTTTGTTTGTTGATTTTAGCTCTGCATTCAACACCATTGTGCCAGAGCTACTATGCTTCAAACTTTCTGAGTTGACTGTGCCTGAACCCCTCTGTCGGTGGATCACCAGCTTTCTGATTGACAGGAAGTAGCATGTGAGGCGGGAAAGCATATCTCGGACCCGCAAACGCTCAGCATAGGAGCACCGCAAGATGCGTACTCTCCCCTCTCCTCTACTCTCGCCACACCAATGACTGCACCGCCACAGACACCTCTGTCAAGCTTCTCTGCGGACGACACAACCCTGATTGGACTGACCCAGGATGGAGATCTCTGTACTCTTTTCAATTTGACATCTTTCCTATAACATGGTGCCGAGAACTGAACACAATATTCTAAATGCGGTCTCACCAACGTCTTATATAACTGCAACATGACCTCACAACTTCTGTACTCAATACTCTGACTGATGAAGACCAAAGTGCCAAAATACGTTTTGACCACCTGATATACCTGCGACACGACCTTCAAGGAACCATGCAACCATCAACCATTCCTCTGCCAACCTGGCTAATTGATCCAGATCCTGCTGCAATCTTTCACAACCATCTTCACTATATGCAAAACCACTCACATTTGTATCATCAGCAAACTTGTTAATCTTGCCCTGTTCTGTGACGTTTCACAGAGTGCTGGAGTAACTCAGCGGGTCAGGCTGAGTATGGAGGTTAGGAGGTCATATTGCAGTTGCATTAGAAGGTGGTGAGGCCGCATTCAGAGTATTGTATTCAGTTCTGGGCACCATGTTATAGGAAAGATGTCATCAAACTGGAAAGGATACAGTGATGACTTACGAGGATGTTGCAAGCACTAGAGGGCCAGAGCTATAGGGAGAGGTTGAGTAGGCTGGGACTCTATTTCATGGAGCACAGGAGGATGAGGGATGATCTAATAGAGGTGTATAAAATCATGATTTGAATAGATATGGTTGAGTCTTTTGCCCAGAGTAGGTGAATCGAGGAGCAGAGGACATAAGTTTAAGGTGAACGGCAAAAGATTTTAATAGGAATCTGAGGGGTATGTTTTTCATACAAAGGGTGGTAGGTGTATGAAACAAGCTGCCAGAGGAGGTAGTTGAGGCGGGGACTCTCGCAACATTTAAGAAACAGTTAGACAGGTACATAGAAACATAGAAACATAGAAAATAGGTGCAGGAGTAGGCCATTCGGCCCTTCGAGCCTGCACCGCCATTGAATATGATCATGGCTGATCATCCAAATCAATATCCCATAACTGCCTTCTCTCCATACCCCCTGATCCCTTTAGCCACAATGGCCACTCTAAATCCGTCTTAAATCTAGCCAATGAACTGGCCTCAACTACCTTCTGTGGCAGAGAATTCCACAGATTCACCACTCTCTATGTAAAAAATGATTTTCTCATCTCGGTCCTAAAAGACCCCTCTTATCCTTAAACTGTGACCCCTTGTTCTGGACTTACCCAACATCTTCCTGCATCTAGCCTGTCCAACCCCTTAAGAATTTTGTAAGTTTCTACAAGATCCCCCCTCAATCTTCTAAATTCTAGCGTGTACAAGGCGAGTCTATCCAGTCTTTCTTCATATGAAAGTCCTGCCATCCCAGGAATCAGTCTGGTGAACCTTCTCTGTACTCCCTCTACGGCAAGAATGTCTTTCCTGAGATTAGGAGACCAAAACTGTACGCAATACTCCGGGTGTGGTCTCACCAGGACCCTGGACAACTGCAGTAGAACCTCCCTGCTCTTATACTCAAATCCTTTTGCTATGAATGCTAACATACCATTCGCTTTCTTCACTGCCTGCTGCACCTGCATGCCTACTTTCAATGACTGGTGTACCATGACACCCAGGTCTCGATGTATCTCCCCTTTTCCTAATCGGCCACCATTCAGATAATAGTCTACTTTCCTGTTTTTGCCACCAAAGTGGATAACCTCACATTTATCCACATTATACTGCATCTGCCATACATTTGCCCACTCACCCAACCTATCCAAGTCACCTTGCAGCCTCCTAGCATCCTCCTCACAGCTAACACTGCCCCCCAGCTTCGTGTCATCCGCAAACTTGAAGATGTTGCATTCAATTCCCTCATCCAGATCATTAATATATATTGTAAATAGCTGGGGTCCCAGCACTGAGCCTTGCGGTACCCCACTAGTCACTGCCTGCCATTGTGAAAAGGACCCGTTTACTCCTACTCATTGCTTCCTGTCTGCCAGCCAGTTCCCTATCCACATCAATACTGAACCCCCACTACCGTGTGCTTTAAGTTTGCATACTAATCGGTTATGTGGGACCTTGTCGAAAGCCTTCTGAAAGTACATGGATAGAACAGGTTCAGAGGGATATGGATCAAACGTGGGCAGGTGGGACTAGTGCAGATGGGACATGCAGGGCCGAAGGGCCTGTTTCCACACTGTATCACTCTATGGCTCTATCTATCTTTCCCTCTGAAACACATTCTCCTGCCTTCTCCCCATTCCCTCTGACACCCGTATCAATCAAGAATCTATCAATCTCCTCCTGAAAAATGTCCATTGACTTGACCCCCACAGCTGTCTGTGGCAATGAATTCCACAGTTCACCACCCTCTGACTTAAGAAATTCCTGCTCATCTCCTTCCTAAAGGAATGTCTTTTAATTCCGAGGCTGTGGCCACTGGTCCTAGACTCTCCCACTAGTGGAAACATCCTCTCCACATCCACTCCATCCAGGTTTTTACCAGGCTGGGACAAACTGCTTCACACCATGTCCCAAAGCTCGTATCCGATAATTAGGCGACCAAAATTGTACACCATACTCCAGAATTGGCCTCACCAATGCCTTGTACAATTTTAACATTACATCCCAACTTCTATACTCAATGCTCTGATTTATAAAGGCCAGCATACCAAAAGCTTTCTTTACCACCCAATCTACATGAGATTCCACCTTCAGGGAACTATGCACAGTTATTCCTAGATCCCTCTGTTCAACTGCATTCCTCAATTCACTACGATTTACCATGTACGTCCTATTTTGATTTGTCCTGCCAAGATGTAGCACCTCACACTTATCAGCATTAAACTCCATCTGCCATCTTTCAGCTCACTCTTCCAAATGGCCTAAATCTCTCTGTAGTCTTTGAAAATCTACTTCATTATCCACAACACCACCTATCTTAGTATCATTTGCATACTTACTAATCCAATTTACCACACCATCATCCAGATCATTGATGTACATGACAAACAACAGTGGACCCAACACAGATCCCTGTGGCACCCCACTAGTCACCGGCCTCCAACCTGACAAACAGCCATCCACCATTACTCTCTGGCATTTCCCATTCAGCCACTGTTGAATCCATCTTGCTACTCCACCATTAATACCCAACAATTAAACCTTCTTAACCAACCTTCCATGAGGAACCTTGTTAAAGGCCTTACTAAAGTCCATCTATACAACATGCACTGCTTTACCCTCATCAATTTCCCGAGTAACCTCTTCAAAAAATTCAAGAAGGTTAGTCAAACATGACCTTCCAGGCACAAATCCATGTTGACTGTTCCTAATCAGACCCTGTTTATCCAGATGATTATATATATTATCTGTAAGTTTCCTTTAAGTATATTATCTCTAAGTATCCTCTAAGTATGACTTTGCTACTCTTTTTCCCTGGACATATCTAAAGGAGCTTTTACTGTCCTTCTTTATATTCCTGGCCAGCTTCCCTTCGTACTTCATCTTTTCAGCCCGTATTGCCCGTTTTGTTTCCTTCTGATGTCCTATGAAAGTTTCCCAATCCTCTGGCTTCCGGCTACGCTTTGTTGTGTTATACAGCTTTTCTTTTAGTTTTATTCTATCCCTAACTTCTCTTGTCAGCCACCTCCTACTACCCTTAGAATCTTTCTTCCTTTTTGGAATGAAATGATCCTGCGTCTTCCGGATTATGCCCAGAAATTCCTGCCATTGCTGTTCCCCCGTCATTCCTGCTAGGATCCCTTTCCATTCTACCTTGGCCAGTTCCCCTCTCATGCCTTCATAGTCCCATTTCTTCAACTGCATCACTGCCACTTCCTCTTTAACCTTCTCCTTCTCAAATTGCAGATTAAAACTAATCATATTATGATCACTACCTCCAAGTGGTTCTTTACCTTAAGTTCTCATAGAAACATAGGTGCAGGAGTAGACCATTCGGCCCTTCGAGCCTGCACCGCCATTCAATTTGATCATGGCTGATCATCCAACTCAGTATCCTGCCTTCTCTCCATGCCCCCTGATCCCTTTAGCCACAAGGGCCACATCTAACTCCCTCTTAAATATAGCCAATGAACTGGCCTCAACTAACTTCTGTGGTAGAGAATTCCACAAATTCACCACTCTCTGTGTGAAAAATACTTTCCTCATCTCGGTCCTAAAAATTTCCCCCTTATCCTTAAACTGTGACCCCTTGTTCTGGACTTCCCCAACATCGGGAACAATCTTCCTGCATCTAGCCTGTCCAACCCCTTAAGAATTTTGTAAGTTTCTATAAGATCCCCCCTCAATCTTCTAAATTCTAGCGAGTACAAACCAAATCTATCCAGAATGAAAGTCCTGACATCCCATATGACTTTCATATGAAAGTCCTGACATCCCAGGAATCAGTCTCTTATCATATCATGGTTCATTGGACAACACTAAATCCAGAATTACCTTTTCTCTGGTCGGCTCCGTTACAAGCTGCTCTAAGAATCCATCTCGGAGGCATTCTACAAACTCTCTTTCTTGAGGTCCTGATCCAACCTGATTTCCCCAGTCTACCTGCATATTGAAATCCCCCATCACCAGAGTGGCATTACCTTTGTTACATGCCAGTTTTAACTCCTGCTGCAACTTACGCCCTACATCCGGGCTACTATTTGGGGGTCTGTAGATAACACTGTACCCTTTCTAAAGCACTGTAGCCTTAGCTCACTGTACCTTTAGCCCACTGTACCCTTAGCCCACTGTACCTTTACTAAAGCACTGCACCTTTAGCCCACTGTACCCTTAGCCCACTGTACCTTTAGCCCACTGTACCTTTAGCCCACTGTACCTTTAGCCCACTGTACCCTTAGCTCACTGTACCTTTACTAAAGCACTGCACCTTTAGCCCACTGTACCCTTAGCCCACTGTACCTTTAGCCCACTGTACCCTTAGCTCACTGTACCTTTACTAAAGCACTGTCCCTTTAGCTCACTGTACCTTTAGCTCACTGTACCTTTAGCTCACTGTACCTTTAGCCCACTGTACCTTTAGCCCACTGTACCTTTAGCCCACTGTACCTTTAGCCCACTGTACCCTTAGCTCATTGTGCCTTTACTAAAGCACTGTACCTATACTAAAGCACTGTATCTTTAGCCCCCTGTACCCTTGGCTCATTGTGCCTTTACTAAAGCACTGTAGCCTTAGCTCACTGTACCTTTAGCCCACTGTACCTTTAGCCCACTGTACCTTTAGCCCACTGTACCTTTAGCCCACTGTACCTTTAGCCCACTGTAACTTTAGCCCACTGTACCTTTACTAAAGCACTGTACCTTTAGCTCACTGTACCTTTAGCTCACTGTACCTTTAGCCCACTGTACCTTTAGCCCACTGTACCTTTAGCCCACTGTACCTTTAGCCCATTGTACCTTTAGCCCACTGTACCTTTACTAAAGCACTGTACCTTTAGCCCACTGTACCTTTAGCCCACTGTACCCTTAGCCCACTGTACCCTTAGCTCACTGTAACTTTACTAAAGCACTGTACCTTTAGCCCACTGTCCCCTTAGCCCACTGTACCTTTACTAAAGCACTGCACCTTTAGCCCACTGTACCCTTAGCCCACTGTACCTTTAGCCCACTGTACCTTTAGCCCACTGTATCTTTAGCCCACTGTACCTTTAGCCCACTGTACCTTTAGCCCACTGTACCTTTAGCCCACTGTACCTTTAGCCCACTGTACCTTTAGCCCACTGTACCTTTAGCCCACTGTACCCTTAGCCCACTGTACCTTTAGCCCACTGTACCCTTAGCTCACTGTACCTTTACTAAAGCACTGCACCTTTAGCCCACTGTACCCTTAGCCCACTGTACCCTTAGCCCACTGTACCCTTAGCCCACTGTACCTTTAGCCCACTGTACCCTTAGCCCACTGTACCTTTAGCCCACTGTACCTTTAGCCCACTGTACCTTTAGCCCACTGTACCTTTAGCCCACTGTACCTTTAGCCCACTGTACCCTTAGCTCACCACCTTTACTAAAGCACCGTACCCTTAGCCCACTGTACTCTTAGCCCACTGTACCTTTAGCCCACTGTACCTTAGCTCACTGTACCTTTACTAAAGCACTGTACCTTTAGCTCACTGTACCTTTAGCTCACTGTACCTTTAGCCCACTGTACATTTAGCCCACTGTACCTTTAGCCCACTGTACCTTTAGCCCACTGTACCTTTAGCCCACTGTACCTTTAGCCCACTGTACCTTTACTATAGCACTGTACCTTTAGCTCACTATACCTTTAGCTCACTGTACCTTTAGCTCACTGTACCTAATATCCACCTTCTGGTCATTAACTCTTAACTTTAACAGTATATTCAATACTTTAACAAAAACATACACCTTTAAAATGACTGTTCTTGAAATACTGATATGAGACGCAGAACCCAATTGATTATTAATACTGTATTACCCCCTCTTCTTTTATTTACGTACAATCATTATATAATTAGTTTAGTAGAGAGACAGCATGGAATCTGGCCCTTCAGCCCAACAAGTCTATGCTGGCCATCGATCACCTGTTCACACAAGTTCTAAGTTATCCTACTTTGGGCATCTCCTCTCTACATATTGGGGGCACGTCAGGTCTCGCGTTTGATCTAGTTTCTGTTTCTTATTGGTTTTTAGTATTAGAGTTTGCATTCTTGTTTTATTTTGGTGTCTCACATCCCCTCTTGTTTCAGGTCCCATTTCCAGTCAGGTCGTTTACCCTCATGTGATTGTTGGCCCCGCCCTGATGTGTTTCACCTGTGTCTCGTTATCCCCTGCTAGTCTGTATTTAAGCCCTTTGTGTTTTAGTTCTCATTGCCAGTTCATTGTGTTTGCTACTTGGTATCACCTCGATCCAGCTCTAGAAATCTTGTGACCTCGACCATTGACTGTTTTTTGACCACTGTTTTTTGCCTGCTCCTAGATTGTACTGTTGCCTCTGTTTTTTGCTTACCTGTGTACCGACGTGGACCGATTAAACTCTGAAGACTGATCTGCCCTGTGTCTGAGCCTGCATTTGTGTCCTCCTCCTCGTTCAGTTCTGATATTACGAACTGGCCAACAATGGACTCAGCGGGCTCTGATCCTTTTCGTGCAGCGCTCCAGAAGCAAGAGGAGCGCATCTGGCATTACGAGGGTCAACTCACCTCGATCGTCGCCGGGTTCCGGGACCTCGGCGAGCGTCAGCAGGGGTTCCAGGCGGACATCGGTTCACAGGTGAACACTTTAAGTTCTCAGTTTGAACATCTGGTTACTCGGCTGAATTCTTTGTTTCCTGCTGCGGCTCCCGTGCCTGCCGAGTCCGTTTCCTTGTCTGTGTCTCCAGGAGCTCCGATGGCCACGGCTGCCGCAGCGTCTCCATTCGTCCACCTGGCAAGACCGGAACACTCTTCGGGGGAATCGGAGAAGTGTAGACCTTTTTTGATTCAGTGTGGACTGCATTTCGAACTTCAAGCGGCTTCCTTTCCATCAGAACGCTCAAGGGTAGCCTTTATCATCACGCACCTGTCGGGTACAGCGGAGGCTTGGGCCACGGCGGAATGGTCTCGGAGTTCTCCTGTTTGCCAGACGTCGGTCCTGTTCATGGAAGCTCTGTCCCGCACGTTTGATCACTCCAATCCTGGCCGAGAGGCTTCACAGAACCTGGTCTCCATGAAACAAGGTAATCGCTCAGTTATGGATTTTGCTATTGACTTTCGAACTCTTGCTGCTAAGAGTGGATGGAATGAGGCTGCTTTGTTGGATGCTTTTCGCAATGGATTGTCTGAAGCTATCAAAGATCAATTGGCTCCACTAACCCTGCCTTCCGACTTCGAGTCTATGATTTCCCTGGCTATCCAGATTGACGCTAGACTCAGAGAAAGGGAGCGAGAGAGGAGCTCGGCTGCAGTTCGCTCCTCCCAGCAGTGGCGGCAGCGTCACCCTTCACCTTCCGGTCGGGGCTTCTTCCCTCTCGGCCGGTCCAGTCAGCCCACAGCGCCACCTGTCCCTTCAGAGGAGCCCATGCAGGTGGGACGAGCCAAACTCAGCCCGGAGGAACGGCAGCGCCGCCTAAGGGAGGGGAGGTGTTTTTACTGTGGTGAACTGGGACATTTGTTGAACAGCTGTTCAGTAAAATACAAGGCTCACCAATGGGAGAGAGGACATTGGTGAGTTATACCGCTCCTATGGGCCGTTCCGCTCAACCACGCACGACGGTACAATTGTTGGTGCATTCTCAGTGGCACTCCCTGCAGGCTTTGGTTGATTCTGGGGCAGATGAGAACTTCATGGACATTCGTTTGGCTGATGAATTGAAGCTGGAACGTGAACAGCTTCAAGATCCTCTGGAGGCTAGTGCACTGGATGGGCGCCTACTGTACAGGGTAATTCACCGAACTCAACCTGTTCAACTCATCGTGGCGGGTAATCACCTTGAGACCATCAGTTTTCATCTCCTCGACTGTCCTCTTCATCCCCTGGTGTTGGGGCTCCCTTGGCTGTTTTACCATAATCCTCACATGAACTGGGGTACTGGGGAAGTAATTTATTGGGAGATTAACTGTAAACTCATCTATCTGCATGATTCTTCACCTGAGTCTATGAAGGATCCATCAAGGAGCAGTTTGCTGGGATCTTCCAGGACCACACTCCGGCAGCTTTCCCATTCAAGGGAGGGGGATTTTCCGGTTCTCACCAAGGTTCCCTCATAGACCGTACAACTGCTGCATCGACCTTCTGCCAGGAACTGCGCCTCCTAAGGGTCGTCTCTATTCCTTGTCTTCACCTGAGCGACTCGCCATAGAGAAATACATTGACGACGCCCTTGCTGCTGGGATCATCAGACCTTCCTCTTCACCTGCAGGAGCTGGATTCTTCTTTGTCGATAAGAAGGATGGAACACTTCGGCCCTGCATTAACTACAGAGGACTCAATGACATTACTGTTAAAAACAGGTACCCTCTTCCTCTTAACTCCTCTGCATTTGAAGTGTTAAAAGACGCTAAAGTAGTCACTAAGTTATATCTTAGAAATGCTTATCATCTGGTGAGGATAAGGGAGGGGGATAAATGGAAAACTGTGTTTAACACACCCAGTGGTCATTATGAATATTTGGTCATGCCGTTTGGTCTTACTAATGCTCCAGCAGTTTTTCAAGGCATGGTTAATGATGTATTACGGGACATGCTGAACAGATTTGTGTTTGTATACCTTGATGACATTTTGATTTTTTCTCCAGACGAGACTTCCCATGTGCAGCATGTACATCAGGTGCTGGAACGTTTGCTCCTGAATGATCTGTTTGTGAAAGCTGAGAAATGTGAATTTCATGCTAACACTGTTCAATTCCTTGGTTATGTTGGTATACAGATGGACCCGAGCAAGGTCAGTGCTGTGGCCAACTGGCCTACACCCTCCAGTCGTAAGCGACTTCAGGGGTTCCTTGGGTTTGCTAATTTTTATAGGAAGTTTATCCGGAACTTTAGTGTCACTGCTGCACCACTCCATGCTCTCACCTCACCCCACGTGCCTTTCTCTTGGTTCCCTCAAGCAGAAACTGCATTTATGAGACTCAAGAGGAGCTTCTCCTCAGCCCCCATCCTGGTTCACCCTGACCCGTCACTCCAGTTCGTGGTTGAGGTGGACGCCTCGGGTGTGGGCATCGGGGCCGTACTCTCCCAGAAATCCTCCACAGATGGTCGGCTGCATCCCTGCGCTTTCCTCTCAAGAAAGCTTTCTCCTGCTGAGAGAAATTACCATGTGGGTAACCGTGAGCTGTTAGCGGTTTAAACAGCCTTGGAGGAATGGAGACACTGGTTGGAGGGCACCGAGCAGCTGTTTCTAGTTTGGACAGACCACAAGAACCTGGAATACATCAAGTCAGCCAAACGCTACAACTCGCGCCAAGCAAGGTGGGCTCTCTTCTTTAATCGATTTGATTTCGTACTATCTTACCGCTCTGGTGCCAAAAATGGCAAACCTAATGCTCTCTCCAGAGAGTTTGATCCTGACCCGGCCCCTAAGGTTTCAACTCCCATTCTTCCTGCTTCCTGTTTTGTTGGGGCGGTTACTTGGGAGATTGAGGAGAGAGTTTCCGAGGCAACTGCTGGTATTCAGTCTCCACTAGGGTGTCCTTCTAATCGTCTGTTTGTTCCCGAGTCTCTTCGTTCACAGGTGATTCACTGGGCTCATACGTCTCGGATCTCCTGTCATCCCGGTGTCCGCCGAACCCTGTTTGTGGCCAAACAGCGGTTTTGGTGGCCTTCCATGGAGAGGGGGATTAAGGAGTACGTCGCCGCCTGCAGTATTTGTGCTCAGAACAAGACCTCGCGTCGGCCCGCCTTTGGCCTCCTGAATCCGCTGCATGTCCCCTCACGCCCCTGGTCCGACATCTCCATGGACTTTGTCACGGGCCTGCCCTCTTCTGAAGGTAACATAGAAACATAGAAATTAGGTGCAGGAGTAGGCCATTCGGCCCTACGAGCCTGCACCGCCATTCAATATGATCATGGCTGATCATCCAACTCGGTATCCCGTACCTGCCTTCTCTCCATATCCTCTGACCCCCCTTAGCCACAAGGGCCACATCTAACTCCCTCTTAAATATAGCCAAAGAACTGGCCTCAACTACCCTCCGTGGCAGAGAGTTCCAGAGACTCACCACTCTGTGTGAAAAAAGTCTTTCTCATCTCGGTCTTAAAGGATTTCCCCCTTATCCTTAAGCTGTGACCCTTTGTCCTGGACTTCCGCATCATCGGGAACAATCTTCCTGCATCGAGCCTGTCCAACCCTTTAAGAATTTAGTAAGTTTCTATAAGATCCCCTCTCAATCTCCTAAATTCTAGAGAGTATAAACTGAGTCTATCCAGTCTTTCTTCATAAGACAGTCCTGACATCCCAGGAATCAGTCTGGTGAACCTTCTCTGCACTCCGTCTATGGCAATAATGTCCTTCCTCAGATTTGGAGACCAAAACTGTACGCAATGCTCCAGGTGTGGTCTCACCAAGACCCTGTACAACTAAACAAGAACCTCCCTGCTCCTATACTCAAATTCTTTTGATATGAAAGCTAACATACCATTCGCTTTCTTCACTGCCTGCTGCACCTGCATGCCTACTTTCAATGACTGGTGTACCATGACACCCAGGTCTCGCTGCATCTCCCCTTTTCCTAACCGGCCACCATTTAGATCAGTCTGCTTTCCTGTTTTTGCCACCAAAGTGGATAACCTCACATTTATCCACATTATACTGCATCTGCCAAACATTTGCCCACTCACCCAGCCTATCCAAGTCACCTTGCAATCTCCTAGCATCCTCCTCACAGCTAACACTGCCCCCAGGCTTAGTGTCATCCGCAAACTTGGAGATATTGCCTCCAATTCCCTCATCCAGATCATTAATATATATTGTAAATAGCTGGGGTCCCAGCACTGAGCCTTGCGGTACACCACTAGTCACTGCCTGCCATTGTGAAAAGGACCCGTTTACTCCTACTCTTTCCTTCCTGTTTGTCAGCCAGTTCTCTATCCACATCAATACTGAACCCCAATGCCGTATGCTTTAAGTTTGTATACTAATTTCTTATGTGGGACCTTGTCGAAAGCCTTCTGGAAGTCCAGATACACCACATGCACTGGTTCTCCCCTATCCACGCTACTAGTTACATCCTCGAAAAATTCTATAAGATTCGTCAGAGATGATTTACCTTTCGTAAATCCATGCTGTCTTTGTCCAATGATTTCACCACTATCCAAATGTGCTGCTATCCCATCTTTAATAACGGATTCTAGCAGTTTCCCCACTACCGATGTTAGACTAACTGATCTGTAATTCCCCGTTTTCTCTCTCCCTCCCTTCTTAAAAAGAGGGGTTACGTTTGCTACCCACCAATCCTCAGGAACTACTCCAGAATCTAAAGAGTTTTGGAAGATTATCACTAATGCATCCACTATTTCCGGAGCTACTTCCTTAAGTACTCTGGGGTGCAGCCTATCTGGCCCTGGGGATTTATCGGCCTTTAATCCATTAAATTTACCCAACACCACTTCCCGACTAACCTGGATTTCACTCAATTCCTCCTTTGACCCGCGGTCCCCTGCTATTTCCGGCAGATTATTTATGTCTTCCTTAGTGAAGACGGAACCAAAGTAGTTATTCAGTTGGTCCGCCATATCCTTGTTCCCCGTGATCAACTCATCTGTTTCTGACTGCAAGGGACCTACATTTGTTTTAACTAATCTTTCTCTTCACATATCTATAAAAACCTTTGCAGTCATTTTTATGTTCCCTGCCAGTTTTCTTTCATAATCTATTTTTCCTTTCCTAATTGAGCCCTTTGTCCTCCTCTGCTGGTCTCTGAATTTCTCCCAGTCCTCTGGTATGCTGCTTTTTCTGGCTACTTTGTACGCATCATCCTTTGCTTTGATACTATCCCTGATTTCCCTTGTTATCCACGGATGCACTACCTTCCCTGATTTATTCTTTAGCCAAACTGGGATGAACAATTTTTGTAGTTCATCCATGCAGTCTTTAAATGTCTTCCATTGCATATCCACCGTCAAACTTTTAGAATTAATTGCCAGTCAATCTTGGCCAATTCACGTCTCATACCCTCAAAGTTACCTTTCTTTAAGTTCAGAACCATTGTTTCTGAATTAACAATGTCACTCTCCATCCTAATGAAGAACTCAACCATATTATGGTCACTCTTGCCCAAGGGGGCATGTACAACAAGACTGCTAACTAACCCTTCCTCATTACCCAATACTCAGTCTAGAATAGCCTGCTCTCTCGTTGGTTCCTCTACATGTTGATTTAGATAACTATCCCGCATACATTCCAAGAAATCCTCTTCCTCAGCACCCCTGCCAATTTGATTCACGCAATCTATATGTAGATTGAAGTCACCCATTATAACTGTTTTGCCTTTGTCGCACGCATTTCTAATTTCCTGTTTGATGCCATCCCCAACTTCACTACTACTGTTAGGTGGACTGTACACAACACCCACCAGTGTTTTCTGCCCCTTAGTGTTTCGCAGCTCTACCAATACCGATTCCACATCCTCCAAACTAATGTCCTTCCTTTCCATTGCGTTAATCTCCTCTCTAACCAGCAACGCTACCCCACCTGCTTTTCCTTTCTCTCTATCCCTCCTGAATATTGAATATCCCTGGATGTTCAGCTCCCAGCCTTGGTCACCCTAGAGCCATATCTCCGTGATCCCAACTATATCATAATCATTAATAGCTATCTGCACGTTCAACTCATCCACCTTATTACGAATACTCCTTGCATTGAGACACAAAGCCTTCAGGCTTGTTTTTACAACGCTCTTACCACTTATACAATTATGTTGAAAAGTGGCCCTTTTTGATTTTTGCCCTGGTTTTGTCTGCCAGCCACTTTTACCCTTGCTACCTATTGCTTCTACCCACATTTTACACCCCCCTGCCTCTCTGCTCTTGTACCCATCCCCCTGCCACATTAGTTTAAATCCTCCCCGACATCACTAGCAAACACTCCCCCAAGGACATTGGTTCCATTCCAGCCCAGGTGCAGACCGTCCTGTTTGTACTGGTCCCACCTCCCCCAGAACTGGTTCCAATGCCCTAAAAATTTGATTCCCGCCCCCTTGCACCATTTTCAAGCCACGTATTCATCTGCAATATCATCCTATTTCTACTCTGACTGGCCCGTGGTACTGGTAGTAATCCAGAGATTATTACCTTTGAGGTCCTACTTTAAAGTTTATCTCCTAGCTCCCTAAATTCACCTTGTAGGACCTCATTCCTTTTTTTAACCTATATCGTTGGTGCCAATATGCACCACGACAATTGGCTGTTCACCCTCCCCCTCCAGAATGTTCTGCAGCCGTTCAGTGACATCCCTGACCCTTGCAACAGGGAGGCAACATACCATCCTGGAGTCTCGTTTGCGGCCGCAGAAACGCCTATCTATTCCCCTGACAATTGAATCCCCTATTACTATTCCCTTCCCCACTTTGTTCCCACCTCATGTGCCGCAGAGCCACCCATGGTGCCATGAACTTGGCTGCTGCTGCATTCCCCTGATGAGCCATCTCCCTCAACAGTATCCAAAAAGGTATACCTGTTTCGGAGGGAGATGACCACAGGGGACTCCTGCACTACCTGCCTACTGCTTTGCTGGCTATTGGCCACCATTTCCCTTTCTGTCCTCTTACCTTTTACCTGTGGTGTGACCAACTCGCTGTACGTGCTGTCGACGACTTTCTCAGCATCGTGGGTGCTCCAGTATGAATCCAGCCGCAGTTCCAATCGTTCAATGCGGTCTGCCAGGAGCTGCAGCTGTACACACTTCTTGCAAACGTAGTCACCAGGGACACTGACCCTGATCTCCCACATGTTGCAGTCATGACTGTGGTGGACAGATTTTCTAAGATGGTCCATTTCATTCCGTTGCACAAGCTTCCCTCCGCCAAGAAAACGGCAGAGGTCATGCTGTCTCATGTTTTTCGAATTCATGGATTTCCCACGGACATTGTGTCTGACCGGGGGCCTCAGTTCGTGTCCAGGTTTTGGAAGGAGTTTAGTTCTCTGTTGGACGCCACGGTCAGCCTTACATCTGGTTATCACCCGGAATCCAATGGACAGACTGAACGCCTTGACCAGGAATTGGAGACAGGACTGCGGTGCTTGGTGGCACAGAACCCTTCAACTTGGAGCAAACACCTTATTTGGGTGGAGTATGCACACAGCACACTTCATTGCTCATCCTCTGGTCTCTCTCCAATCCAGTGTGCCTATGGTTATCAACCGCCATTGTTCCCTGCTGTGGAGAAGGAGTCCAGTGTGCCCTCCGCTCAGGCTCTCGTCCGTCGCTGTCGCAAGGTTTGGAATGGGCTCGTCAGATGCTGTTGCGCAGTTCTACTCGTTACAAGAGGATGGCTGATCGTGGAAGAACGCCGGCTCCAGTATACTCACCTGGCCAAAAGGTGTGGCTCTCCACTCGAGACTTACCTCTGAGGGTGGAATTCCGAAAGCTGGCTCCCCGTTTTGTTGGTCCTTTCTCCATATCCAAGGTCATCAATACTGTGGCGGTTCGTCTCAAACTCACCCGTGCCATGAGGGTCCGCCCTACTTTCCATGACTCCCGACTGAAGCCATTTAAGGAGAGTCCTCTGGTCCCTGCCTCCACACCCCCTCGTGTGATTGTTGGCCCCGCCCAGATGTGTTTCACCTGTGTCTCGTTATCCCCTGTTAGTCTGTGTATTTAAGCCCTTTGTGTTTTAGTTCTCATTGCCAGTTCGTTGTGTATGTTAATTTCTATCACCTCGTGCCAGCTCTAGAAATCTTTTGACCTTGTTATCTCGACCATTGCCTGTTTTTCGACCACTGTTTTTGCCTGCTCCTAGATTGTGCTGTTGCCTCCGTTTTTGCTTACCTGTGAATCGACTTGGACCAATTAAACTCTGAAAACTGATCTGCCCTGTGTCTGAACCTGCATTTGAGTCCTCCTCCTCGTTCTGTTCTGATACACTCTGCTGCATCTGCTTGAGGGAGAAGGAGGGAATATAACTCCAGGAAGTCGTGTGCCTCACTCAGTCTCTGCAAGGTGGATGAAGCAAAGGGTCACGTCTCTATGAACTCTGAATAACACTGAACAAATGTCTACACAACTGTGAGTACCCTTAATGTGGTTTGAAAATGAAAATATTGTTTGTTTGAAGTAAAAAGGCACTGCCTGCAAATGGTTGTTTGTGTGCTTTGGCTTGAAGTTGAAAGACACTACTTCCTGTAAATGGTGGCTTGGGTACTTTGACCTGAGTTTGAAAGGCACTACTTACAGCAAATGGTGGCTTGGGAGCTTTGGTTTGAAGTTGAAAGACACTGCTTACTGCAAATGGTGGCATGCAGTTGAAAGGCACTACTTACTGCTAATGGTGGCATGGGTGCTCCGGCCTGAAGTTGAAAGGCACTACTTCCTATAAATGGTGGCTTGGGTGCTTTGACTTGATATTGAAAAGCACTATTCGCAGCAAATGGTGGCTTAGGAGCTTTGGCTTGAAGTTGAAAGGCACTACTTACTGCAAATAGTGGCTTGGGTGCTTTGCTTTAAGTTGAAAGACACTACTTACTGCAAATAGTGGCTTGGATGCTTTGCTTGAAGTTGAAATGCACTACTTACTGCAAATGATGGCTTGGGTGCTTTCGCTTGATGTTGAAAGTCAATACTTACTGCAAATGGTGGCTTGGGAGCTTTGGCTTGAAGTGTAAAGAAATCACCATTCTCTCTGCTGCACCTACTGGAGGGTGGGGAGGGACTACAAAACCAGGAAGTGGTGTGCCTCACTCCACCTCTGCAGCAAGTGGATGAAGCCAGGGGTCACGTCTCTATGAGCTCGGAATAACACTGAACAAATGTCCACACAACTTTGAGTACCCTTAATGTGGTTTGAAAATGAAAACATGGTTTGTCTGAAGTAAAAAGGCACTGCCTGCAAATGGTTATTTGGGTGCTTTGGCTTGAAGTTGAAAGGCACTACGTACTGCAAATGGTGGCTTGGGAGCTTTGGCTTGAAGTTTAAAGGCACTACTTACTGCAAATGGTGGCGGGTGATTTGCTTGAAGTTTAAAGGCACCACTTACTGCAAATGGTGGCGGGTAGATTTGGCTTGAAGTTGAAACACTTCTTATTGTCAATTGTGGCTTGCGTGCTTTGGCTTGAAGTTGAAAGTCACTACTTCAAATGGTGGCTTGGGTGCTTTGGCTTGAAGTTTAAAAAAAATCACCATTCTCTCTGCTGCACCTGCGTGAGGGAAGGGGAGGGAATATAAAACCAGGAGGTGGTGAGCCTCACTCGGTCTCTGCAAGGTGGTTGAAGCAAAGGGTCACGTCTCTATGAGTTCCGAATAACACTGAACAAATGTCTACACCACTATGAGTACCCTTAATGTGGTTTGAAAAAGAAAATATGGTTTGTTTCAAGTAAAAAGGCACTGCCTGCAAATGGTTGTTTGGGTGCTTTGGTTTGAAGTTGAAAGGCACTACTTCCCGTAAATAGTGGCTTGGGTGCTTTGACTTGAAGTTGAAGGTCACTACTTACTGCAAATGGTGGCTTGGGTGCTTTGACTTGAAGTTGAAAGGCACTACTTACAGCAAATGGTGGCATGAAGTTGAAAGGCACTACTTACTGCTAATGGTGGCATGGGTGCTTTGGCCTGAAGTTGAAAGGCACTACTTACTGCAAATGGTGGCTTGGATGCTTTGGCTTGAAGTTGAAAGGCATAATTTACTGCAAATGGTGGAATGAAGTTGAACGACACTACTTACTGCAAATGGTGGCTTGGGTGCTTCGGTTTTAAGTTGAAAGGCACTACTTACTGCAAATGGTGGCATGTAGTTGAAAGACGCTACTTACTGCAAATGGTAGCTTGGCAAGTCAAGTCAAGTGGGTTTATTGTCATGTGTCCCTGTATAGGACAATTCAATTCTTACTTTGCTTAAGCACACAGAAAAATATTAGGCATTTACTAGAACAGATAAATGTGTCCATATACCATGATATAAATATATACACACATGAATAAATAAACTGATAAAGTGCAAATAACAGAAAATGGGTTATTAATAATCAGAGTTTTGTCCGAGCCAGGTTCAATAGCCTGATGGCTGTGGGGAAGTAGCTATTCCTGAACCTGGTTGTTGCAGTCTTCAGGCTCCTGTACCTTCTACCTGAAGGTAGCAGGGAGATGAGTGTGTGGCCAGGATGGTGAGGGTCTTTGATGATACTGCCAGCCTTTTTAAGGCAGGGACTGCGATAGATCCCCTCGATGGAAGGAAGGTCAGAGCCGATGATGGACTGGGCAGTGTTTACTACTTTTTGAAGTCTTTTCCTCTCCAGGGCGCTCAAATTGCCGAACCAAGCCAGGATGCAACCGATCAGCATGCTCTCTACTGTGCACCTGTGCTTGGGTGCTTTGGCTTGAAGTTAAAAGGCACTACTTACTGCAAATGGTGGCTTGGTGCTTTGGCTGGAAGTAGAAATACACTATTTACTACAAATGGTAGTTTGGGTGCTTTCGCTTGAAGTTGAAAGGCATTATTTACTGCAAATGGTGGTTTGGGTGCTTTGGCTTGAAGTTGAAAGGCACTACTTACTGCAAATGGTGGCGGGTGCTTTGGCTTGAAGTTGAAAGTCACTATTTACTGCTAATGGTGGCTTGCGTGCTTTGGCTTGAAGTTGAAAGGCACTACTTACTGCAAATGGTGGCATGGAAATGAAAGGCACTACTTACTACAAATGGTGGCTTGTGTGCTTTGGCTTGAAGTTGAAAGGCGTTACTTACGGCAAATATTGGCTTAGTTGCTTTGGCTTGAAGTTGAAAGGCACTATCTACTGCAAATGGTGGCTTGGGAACTTGGGCTTAAAGTTGAAAGGCACTACTTACTGCAAATGGTGGCACGAAGTTGAAAGGCACTACTTACTGCAAATGGTGGCCTGGGTGTTTGGGCTTGAAGTTGAATTGCACTACTTACTGCAAATGGTGGCTTGTGTGCTTTGGCTTGAAGTTGAAAGGTGTTACCTACTGCAAATGTTGGCTTGGGTGCTTTGGCTTGAATTTGAAAGGCACCACTAACTGCAAATGGTGGCATGAATTTGAAAGACGCTACTTACTGCAAATGGTGGCGTGGGTGCATTGCTTGAAGTTGAAAGGCACTACTTACTGCAAATGGTGGCGTGGGTGCATTGCTTGAAGTTGAAAGGCACTACTTACTGCAAATGGTGGCGTGGGTGCATTGCTTGAAGTTGAAAGGCACTACACGGCCTTCGAGGAGGAGGAGCCATCTTGGGGAACGGCTGCTAACCAGCAGCTGTCCGTTTAAATCACTTGTTTTTGTAGTTTTTAGTGAGTCCGTGCCTTGTTTGTGGGAGAAGAGACTTTTTAATGTTGGGGGAAGGGGACAACGATATTTCTAGGTCCCTACCTGGTCGGTGGGGCAGCTTTTTCTCCAGGCTGCCCTGCTGACCCGTCCTGCCGGGGACCGCCCAGCATCTTCAGCTCCGATGGCGGCACAGCGCTGGACCGGCGCGCTGGAGCTCCTGTGAGCTGAGACCGTCGAGCTCAACACCTCTGGTCTGCGGGTCTGTAGAGCGGCCAGCCGCGGGCGGCGGCGACTTCTACATCGGGAGCTGGGAGTTCCAAACCGGCGCGGCCTTGTCGGCTTCGGCAGCCGCGGTCTCCGGCAGGGAAGCGGCCGTTCCAGGTGGCCCAGCCGCTGAGTGGACTCTCCCTACGCCGGGGTAACAGCTACCGGCGAGAACGGCCAGGAACATCGGGCCTCCGTAGAGGCAACTGTGGAGGCCTCAATAGGCTTGACTATGGGTGAACTCGGGATGGGACTGAACATTGTGCTGCCTTCCCCCACAGTGGTAACCATTGTGGGGGGATGATTTCTGTGTATGTAATTATTATTTTTGTGTGTGTCCATGTTGGCTGTCGTGAGGGGAGAGTGGACGCTGGCGCGCTTTGGCTGCCACTACTCTCTCCTCACATTGGTCGCCCAATTATAGGAAGGATGTCATCAAAATAGAGAGAGTACAGAGGAGATTTACTAGAATGTTACCTGGGTTTCAACAACTAAGTTACAGAGAAAGGTTGAATAAGTTAGGTCTTTATTCTCTGGAGCGCAGAAGGTTAAGGGGGGACTTGATAGAGGTCTTTAAAATGATGAGAGGAATAGATAGAGTTGATGTGGACAAGCTTTTCCCTTTGAGAATAGGGAAGATTCAAACAAGAGGACATGACTTCAGAATTAAGGGACAGAAGTTTAGGGGTAACACGAGGGGGAACTTCTTTACTCAGAGAGTGGTCGCGGTGTGGAATGAGCTTCCAGTGGAAGTGGTGGAGGCAGGTTCGATGCTATCATTTAAAAATAAATTGGATAGGCATATGGATGAGAAGGGAATGGAGGGTTATGGTATGAGTGCAGGCAGGTGGGACTAAGGGAAAATAATTGTTCGGCACGGACTTGTAGGGCCGATAGCCCAAGTGGGAGGAGAGAAGTGAAAACAGTTAAAGTAGGTGCCAAGGACAGGCAGACTGTAATCGGAACTGCCGTAGGTTTGGGAGCAACAGCAGCAGGAGTTTAGCAAGAGATACGACTGATTGGCTCTAGCCCAAGTGGGAGGAGAGAAGTGAAAACAGTTAAAGTAGGTGCCAAGGACAGGCAGACTTGACTCAGAACTGCTGTAGGTTTGGGAGCAACAGCAGCAAGAGTTTAGCAAGAGATACGACTGATTGGCTCTAGCCCAAGTGGGAGGAGAGAAGTGAGTCAGTGCTGGGAAAACAGTTGAAAACTCAGGAATTTGGTTTGTAAATTGGTAAATCAGGCAATTTATCAGTCAATTTAAGCAAGACTGCTCTTAGCGAGCGGCAGTGAGTGAGCGGCCTTGTGAGGGAAGTGCCCTGTGAGAAAAGTGTGAGTCTTTGGCTCGATAGTCTTCGGAGAGGAGACGAAAGAAGGAGATGTCAGGCAAGCTGATTCAGTGCGATGCTTGCAGTATGTGGGAGGTCAAGGACACCGCTAGTGCCTCTGGCTGCTACAAATGCGAGAAGTGCATCCAGGTGGAGCTCCTGAAGGGCCGTGTTGGGGAACTGGAGGAGCAAGTGGATGACCTCCGGTTCGTCCGAGAAACGGAGTCGTTCCTCGACAAGTCCTACAGTACGATTGTTACACCTAAGGTACTGGAAGAGAGAAGGTGGGAGATAGTGAGAACGGGAGGGGAGCATGGAATGCCAACGTCCCCGGGTGTTGTACCTCTTGTGAACAGGTTCACCCACTTAGAAGCTGTCGGGACAGAAGAGGTGTTTACACTGGGCGGCGGACTGGCTTGTGATGCGAATAGGGCTGTTGAGCCAAAACCAAAAAGGCCTAAGGCAGGCAACGCCATTGTAGTGGGAGACACCATTGTGAGAGGTACGGACAGGGGTTTCTGCGGCAACAGACGGGATGCGAGGATGGTGTGCTGCCTTCCTGGTGCCAGGATCCATGATGTCACGGACAGAGTGCAGAAAATCCTCAAGGGCGAAGGTGAACATCCGGAAGTGGTAGTGCATGTCGGCACAAACGATGTCGGAAAGAAGGGGATGAATATTCTGCAGCGTGACTTTAGAGAGCTCGGAAAAATGCTGAAAAGTAGGACCTCCAGGGTTGTTATCTCCAGTTTGCTTCCAGTTCCTTGTGCTGGCGAGAGCAGGAACAGGGAGATACGGGACCTGAACGTGTGGCTGAGGAACTGGTGCACGGGGCAGGGATTTAGGTTCTTAGATCACTGGGATCTGTTTTGGGGTAAGGCGGAACTGTACAAAAGGGACGGATTGCATCTTAACAGGTGGGGGACCAGCATTCTGGCAGGCAGGTTTGCCACTGCTACAAGGGTGGTTTTAAACTGAATAAGGGGGGTGGGGTGTCGAATGGGATAGTGGAGGATGGAGTTAAAGGGAAAGGGTTTCTTAAATGTGTGAGCGTAGAGACAGAGGGGTGTAAAATGAGGGTAGAAGCAATAGGTAGCAAGGTGAAAAGTAAAAGTGGCAGGCAGACAAAACCAGGACAAAAATCAGAAAGGGCCACTTTTCAACATAATTGTATAAGGGGTAAGAGTGTTGTAAAAACAAGCCTGAAGGCTTTGTGTCTCAATGCAAGGAGCATTCGTAATAAGGTGGATGAGTTGAATGTGCAGATAGCTATTAATGACTATGATATAGTTGGGATCACGGATACATGGCTCCAGGGTGACCAAGGCTGGGAGCTGAACATCCAGGGATATTCAATATTCAGGAAGGATAGAGAGAAAGGAAAAGGAGGTGGGGTAGCGTTGCTGATTAGAGAGATTAACGCAATGGAAAGGAAGGACATTAGTTTGGAGGATGTGGAATCGGTATGGGTAGAGCTGCGAAACACTAAGGGGCAGAAAACGCTGGTGGGTGTTGTGTACAGGCCACCTAACAGTAGTAGTGAAGTTGGAGATGGTATCAAACAGGAAATTAGAAATGCGTGCGACAAAGGCAAAACAGTTATAATGGGTGACTTCAATCTACATATAGATTGGGCGAATCAAATTGGCAGGGGTGCTGAGGAAGAGGATTTCTTGGAATGTATGTGGGATAGTTATCTAAATCAACATGTAGAGGAACCAACGAGAGAGCAGGCTATTTTAGACTGGGTATTGAGTAATGAGGAAGGGTTAGTTAGCAGTCTTGTTGTACGTGCCCTCTTGGGCAAGAGTGACCGTAATATGGTTGAGTTCTTCGTTAGGATGGAGAGTGACATTGTTAATTCAGAAACAATGGTTCTGAACTTAAAGAAAGGTAACTTTGAGGGTATGAGACGTGAATTGGCCAAGATTGACTGGCAATTAATTCTAAAAGGGTTGACGGTGGATATGCAATGGAAGACATTTAAAGACTGCATGGATGAACTACAAAAATTGTTCATCCCAGTTTGGCAAAAGAATAAACCAGGGAAGATAGTGCATCCGTGGATAACAAGGGAAATCAGGGATAGTATCAAAGCGAAGGATGATGCGTACAAAGTAGCCAGAAAAAGCAGCATACCGGAGGACTGGGAGAAATTCAGAGACCAGCAGAGGAGGACAAAGGGCTTAATTAGGAAAGGAAAAATAGATTATGAAAGAAAACTGGCAGGGAACATAAAAACTGACTGCTAAAGTTTTTATAGATATGTGAAAAGAAAGAGATTAGTTAAAACAAATGTAGGTCCCTTGCAGTCAGAAACAGGTGAGTTGATCATGGGGAACAAGGATATGGCGGACCAATTGAATAACTACTTTGGTTCCGTCTTCACTAAGGAAGACATAAATAATCTGCCGGAAATAGCAGGGGACCGTGGGTCAAAGGAGTTGGAGGAATTGAGTGAAATCCAGGTTAGCCGGGAAGTGTTGTTGGGTAAATTGAATGGATTAAAGGCCGATAAATCCCCAGAGCCAGATAGGCTGCATCCCAGAGTACTTAAGGAAGTAGCTCCAGAATTAGTGGATGCATTAGTAATAATCTTTCAAAACTCTTTAGATTCTGGAGTAGTTCCTGAGGATTGGCGGGTAGCAAACGTAACCCCACTTTTTAAGAAGGGAGGGAGAGAGAAAACGGGGAATTACAGACCAGTTAGTCTAACATCAGTAGTGGGGAAACTGCTAGAGTCAGTTATTAAAGATGGGATAGCAGCATATTTGGAAAGTGGTGAAATCATTGGACAAAGTCAGCATGGATTTACAAAAGGTAAATCATGTCTGACGAATCTTATAGAATTCTTCGAGGATGTAACTAGTAGCGTGGATAGGGGAAAACCAGTGGATGTGGTGTATCTGGACTTCCAGAAGGCTTTCGACAAGGTCCCACATAAGAGATTAGTATACAAACTTAAAGCACATGGCATTGGGGGTTCAGTATTGATGTGGATAGAGAACTGGCTGGCAAACAGGAAGCAAAGAGTAGGAGTAAACGGGTCCTTTTCACAATGGCAGGCAGTGACTAGTGGGGTACCGCAAGGCTCAGTGCTGGGACCCCAGCTATTTACAATATATATTAATGATCTGGATGAGGGAATTGAAGGCAATATCTCCAAGTTTGCGGATGACACTAAGCTGGGGGGCAGGGTTAGCTGTGAGGAGGATGCTAGGAGACTGCTAGGTGACTTGGATAGGCTGGGTGAGTGGGCAAATGTTTGGCTGATGCAGTATAAGGTGGATAAATGTGAGGTTATCCATTTTGGTGGCAAAAACAGGA
This sequence comes from Amblyraja radiata, assembly GCF_010909765.2. Classification (NCBI taxonomy): domain Eukaryota; kingdom Metazoa; phylum Chordata; class Chondrichthyes; order Rajiformes; family Rajidae; genus Amblyraja; species Amblyraja radiata. The sequence continues at coordinate 124,727 of NC_045975.1, read as the reverse complement.
AAGCAGACTATTATCTAAATGGTGGCCGACTAGGAAAAGGGGAGATGCAGCGAGACCTGGGTGTCTTGGTCTCCAAATCTGAGGAAGGACATTATTGCCATAGAGGGAGTGCAGAGAAGGTTCACCAGACTGATTCCTGGGATGTCAGGACTGTCTTATGAAGAAAGACTGGATAGACTTGGTTTATACTCTCTAGAATTTAGGAGATTGAGAGGGGATCTTATAGAAACTTACAAAATTCTTAAGGGGTTGGACAGGCTAGATGCAGGAAGATTGCTCCCGATGTTGGGGAAGTCCAGGACAAGGGGTCATAGCTTAAGGATAAGGTGGAAATCCTTTAAAACCGAGATGAGAAGAACTTTTTTCACACAGAGAGTGGTTAATCTCTGGAACTCTCTGCCACAGAGTGTAGTCGAGGCCAGTTCATTGGCTATATTTAAGAGGGAGTTAGATGTGGCCCTTGTGGCTAAGGGGATCAGAGGGTATGGAGAGAAGGCAGGTACGGGATACTGAGTTGGATGATCAGCCATGATCATATTGAATGGCTCGAAGGGCCGAATGGCCTACTCCTGCACCTAATTTCTATGTTTCCATGCTGTAATTGTTATATGGTTATATGGTTACATTGTGTTTCTGAGTCTTTGTCTTTGTCTTTAATTCTGTCTTTAATTTGTGTACTGGTGATGTCTTTATTATTTATTTTACTCGGACTATATGTTTTTTTACTTTTGTTGAATTTTGTAAGGTGTCCTTGAGACTCTTGAAAGGCGCCCATAACTAAAATTTATTATTATTATTACTTACTGCAAATGGTGGCATGAGGTTGAAAGGCACAACTTACTGCAAATGGTGGCTTGTGTGCTTTGGCTTGAAGTTGAAAGGCGTTACTTACTGCAAATGTTGGCTTGGCTGCTTTGGCTTGAAGTTGAAAGGCACTACTTACTGCAAATGGTGGCATGAAGTTGAAAGGCACTACTTACTGCAAATGGCGGCTTGGGTATTTGGCTTGAAGTTAAAAGGTAGTACTGCAAATGCACTTACTTTCTGTTTGCACTGTATATCGATTTTAGATAAAACGCTACCACTTACGGCTGTGATATTTGGCCATCTTACTCAGTCCCCCCTCCGCTGAGCATGTGCAGGGAATTCTTCCCATCAATTAAAAATAGTAGTGTTATTATAATGTTTAAAAAATGTTGAGAATCTCTATCCTGTCAATCACGCCCTGAAAGCCACACCTTTTCCGGGGGAAGGGTTATAAAACCCGGAAGTGTGGGTGTGGCTCAGCCTCTGCATGACGGGAGAGTGTGAGGTCATGACTCTGTCTGAGCTGTGAATCAACTGAACACACTGAATGTCAACTGAACAGTGAGTTGGGTGTTTTGTGTGGTTTTATGATTGTTTCACCCTGCATGAAATGGTATGAAGCTGCATTTGAATTTGGTGGCCTTGCACCCTGTTGAAAGTGGTATGAAACCGCACTTGAATTTGGTGGCCTTGCACCGTGCTTGAAATGGTGGGAACTTGGATAAGAATTTGGTGGCCTTGCACCCTGCTTGAAATGGAAATTCAAGGAAAAGTCATGAGTCAACTGTCAGCCCACCAGCCGTGAGTGAGCTGCCAGCAGATCAGGCTTGAGGGACTGAGCTGCCACCTCAAGAACCCATACCAGCACTCCAGAAAGCCCCCCCACTGGCCGCCAATATTGGAATAGGTGGGGAGGTGGAACATTTCGTTGGGGGACCAGCCGTCCTGTGTGAACTTGGGGCCCACTTAGTCTAGTATAACCATATAACCATTTAACAATGACAGCACAGAAACAGGCCAACTCGGCCCTTGTAGTCCGTGCCGAACACTTATTCTCTCCTAGTCCCATCTACCTGCACTCAGACCATAACCCTCCATTCCTTTCCCGTCCATATACTTATTAAATTTATTTTTAAATGATAAAATCGAACCTGCCTCCACCACTTCCTCTGGAAGCCCATTCCACACAGCTACCACTCTCTGAGTAAAGATGTTCCCCCTCATGTTACCCCTAAACTTCTGTCCCTTAATTCTCAGGTCATGTCCTCTTGTTTGAATCTTCCCTACTCTCAATGGGAAAAGCTTGTCCACGTCAACTCTGTCTATCCCTCTCATCTTTTAGAAGACCTCTATCAAGTCCCCCCTTAACCTTCTGCGCTCCAAAGAATAAAGACCTAACTTGTTCAACCTTTCTCTGTAACTTAGTTGCTGAAACTCAGGCAACATTCTAGTAAATCTCCTCTGTACTCTCTCTATATTATTGACATCTTTCCTATAATTAGACGACCAAAATTGTACACCATACTCTAGAATTGGTCTCACCAATGCCTTGTACAATTTTAACATTACATCCCAACTTCTGCACTCCACTGAGAGTAGGGAAGATTCAAACAAGAGGACATGACTTGAGAATTAAGGGACAGAAGTTTAGGGGTAACATGAGGGGGGACTTCGTTACTCAGAGAGTGGTAGCTGTGTGGAATGAGCTTCCAGTGAAGGTAGTGGAGGCAGGTTCGATTTTATCATTTAAAAATAAATTGGATAGTTATATGGACTTGAAAGGAATGGAGGGTTATGGTCTCAGCGCAGGTATATGGGACTAGGGGAGAATACGTGTTCGGCACGGACTAGAATGGTCGAGATGGCCTGTTGCTGTGCTGTAATTGTTATATGGTTATATGATTTGAGAATTAAGGGACAGAAGTTTAGGGGTAACCTGAGGGGGGACTTCTTTACTCAGAGTGTGCTAGCTGTGTGGAATGAGCTTCCAGTGGAAGTGGTGGAGGTAGGTTCAATTTTATAATAGTAAGTTTAAACGAGAACTTACCAGTTTGAAGTTTGATCTTTAATTTATGAGGAGTAACGTTGAGGGATTACGTGAAGAACCCGCCAGGACACATGCGTGTCATACTTCAAAGCAGCGGTGTGAAATCGCAGATAACAGTAATGAACTGAACATAGTAAGATTTGAGAAAATGGAGACCAGTTGAACTTTATGATCGAGGGTGGGAGCGGAGGGCACGTAATCCCTCAACGTTACTCCTAATAAAATAAAGATTAAACTTCAAACTGGTAAATTCTCGTTTAATCTTACTATTTTACTTCGCAGTCACGTGCGTGACTACGTGAAGATTTTAAAGCTCTGTGATTTCAGTCCGTGGAAACGTGTCCATTCAAACATTGAAAACCCATGATGAACTTAATAACTAACAAAATTATAGTACCTATCTTATGAGGTTAAACATGATACAGAACTTAAAATTGATTCTGCAAATGTCACAGGTTTAACCATTGGTTTATTGTAATATAGTTGAGAAGTTTTCTCTTCTGACCATCCTGCTGTTCCCATGATTTGGTCCATAGGTACGTCCAATTCCTTTGCTGCCGATATAGCTGCAGCCCTAGTGGTATGAGATTTGAATATGATAGTATCCACCCCAGCAGCCGTTAAAACCTGTTTCAGCCGTCTGGAAATTGTTTGTACTGATACCCTATTATGGGCCTGTTAGTGGCTGATCAGTAATGCCATCTCATTGCCTCTGAGCTGTTTAGTGTTCTCTATGTATAAAAATTAATGTCTCATAATGCATAGACAATCATCAGTTGGGTATGCACTGAATTCTATTGAGAGGCCTGACGTTCCTGGACTGTTCTGTTTAACTAACTCGTGGATGTAAAAGGTTATTTTACTCGTTGAAGTGGTGATACTATCCAGCCTTAGTTTATGTAACGACTGAACTCTATGTGCTGAGACCAATGCCATCGCATGACTATTTTATATGTTAGTCTATGCAGGGACAAAGCTGTTGCTGGTGACCAATTCCTCAGTAATGTTAGGAATTTGGGAATACCTTGTCCTTGGGGATTAATATTAAAATATCCCTCATAAGTATAGTTACCAGGGGTGGGTCCCGACAGAATGATGCTCTGATCTTTGCCACATATATGCTGTAAGGACACTTCTGGCGCAGTTTATGGCACTATAACTGAGCACCTCATCATAGTGGGGCTAGCCAGGAATTCCAGCACAGAGGTTATGTTCGTCGTACAGTAAGTGATGTTGTTCCTTGAACAGTTTCACCCACTTCCTGATGTAGAACCGATATGTTCATTGTTCAGTCCGTTGGTCCCAGGTCCAGAAATGGTTTCTTAAGATTCTACAAATCAGCAAATGTATCCTATTATGGCATGGATGGCTTTCCCCCATTACGGGATGAACCAACAAATCTGGTCGTTTCGGAATGGAGATGCATGGTTCTAAAACCATAACAAGAATCACAGGGAACCATGGTTCAGTAGGCCAATCGGACACTACCAAAATACCAGACGCCGAGTCTTGTTGTATTTTGTGTAAAACATGACTGATGAGGCAGAAATGCAAAGAAAAAACAATTTCCCCCAATGCAGCGAGAAGGCATCCATCGCTGATGCCCCAGTGTCTGATTCCCAAGAAACATAGTTTAGCAACTGATGATTAAGCCGAGATGCAAATAGATCGATATCTGGTGTTTGATATCGTGCTACAATATCAGCAAACACTTTGCGGTCCAACATCCATTCGATGTTGTCATTGAATTTGCGTGACCTGGTGTCTGCCACTGAATTTGAGGTTTCCTGGTAGGTAACTAGCTGATATCCAAATACTTTTCTGAATACACCATTGCCAAATTGTGTTAGCCGGATTATCACATGATACCGATTTGATTTCACCCATATAGTTAATATATGCCGCCACGGTGATGTTATCAATCTGTAGTCTAACATGCAGGTGATGCATTTCTGAACAGTATGATTTTAGACCATAGAACGCACCCTACGTTTCCAAGTAGTTTATGCCATGTATCTGAAGTGATGATGCCTCTTGTGCATCCCGTCTACCTCCACAACTAGAGATGGAATTAGTAGCACCCCAACCATGAGCACTGGCATCAGTTTGTAGCACCACTGAATGGTTGCTGACAATGATAGGGCTGGAACAATGCCAAATGTTTTCCCTCCACCATTGTAATTCCGTAATTGCTTTGATTGGTAGCTTCATTGGCCTATCGAAATGACCAGTATTGATTTTGAGTGCTTTTACCTTTACCCGTTGTAAATTTTTTGGTAATACAAAGGTCAAAACTGTGTGGCTAGAAAAGCAGCCACAAATTGCCAATTACCCTTGTTACCAGTCAAATAGATGGTTCACTGATGTCAATGAGGTTGTTGCAGCCCTCAGTTAAGTCTGTTGCCTTGTCGTTTGGTAAAGTTACCGACATGTGAACTAAGTTAAAGGTGAACCCCAAGGTGTTAGCTTAGACAAACTGGATGGATGATAAACCCCAGTTTCTCAAACAATTGTTTGGTGGCTGATACAGCTATATTGGCTAATTCCAAAGTTTTTCCCACAATTAATATCTCATGTTGGTAATCCATGACTAAATGTTTTTGTTTCTGAAGAAACGTTAGGGCTAGTTTCAAAATTTTGGTAAATAGTCTGGGGCGGATGTTATTCCTTTCGGTAGCTCTATACTGCCAGCGCTACCCCCATCCAGTTAAATTTTAAATAACGTCTGTGATCCTTCCTCATAGGCACCGAATAGTAAGCATCTTTAAATCGATGCAAGCCACGAAGTAGTCTTTGGAAATCAATTGTTTGGCAGTGACAAAGGTTTCCATTTTGAAATGAATAAACGCCACCCCCGCTGGGCCTAGGCCACCACCGCTGGTTCCACACCACCCCTGCTGACCACCCCTGCTGACCCCCACTGGGCCCACACCACCCCAGTTGGGTCCACGCCACCCCCGCTGGGCCCACACCACCGTTGCTGACCCCTACTGGGCCCATGCCACCCCACTGGCCCCATGCCACCTTCATCTTCATCCCCCCCCCCCTGCCAGAAAGAGGGGGGATGTGGGAGGGGGAGAGAGAGAGGGGAAGGGAGGGGAAAGAGAAATGGTAGAGGGAAAGGGGATTATCTTTAGTGAGATTGCAAAATTAAGGTAGGTTTTAGAACTATTATATTTTCTCCTCCATATGAATAATTTTAAACAATATCAAATAATATCAAACAATTGGAACTCCTTTCTTTTCCTTAATAATGATAATTCTGAAAAATATGAATTCCATAGTTTGTGACATAAATATACATTTTAATGGGATCATTATATACAGATGTAACATTTCCATTTCAAGATCGGAGGTGGGGTGGGGGGGCAAATATGCATCAAGCTGATAGCCTAATCGTTAAATAGTTAAAATATAGACTAATCGAAAAAGAGCTGAGAAGAGGAATCGGAGCTGCAAAGGAAAGGTACTCTGAGAAGTTGAGGAGCAAGTTCTCAGCTAGTGACTCTTCTTCAGTTGGGAAGGGCATGCAAGAAATCGCCAGCTATAAGAGAAAAGCCCCCTGCTCTTTGGATAATTGTGAGCTGACGAACTACCTGAATGAGTTTTACTGCAGGTTTGAAAATCAGAAATGTAACCCTGGTACCCACTCCCCAACAAACACAGCCAGACCCAAGTCTGCAAAGTATTAACCCTGCACCCTTCATTTCCCATTCACCACCTCACACCTACTTAAGGCAAGACTCCAATAATGAAGAGAGTGGACCCTTTCCCACCCCCACCAACACTTCACAGCCAATTACTCATTTTTAACCAGTACCTGCAAAGATGCACTGTCTCTGCCTGCTCCAAAGTCTCCACTAATGTCCCTGTACCCAAAAAGGTAAGGATTACTGGTCTTAACGACTACAGGCTTGTCGCACTGACCTCTGTAGTCATGGAGACCGTTGAAAGGCTTGTGCTGGCCATGCTGAAAAATATCACAATCCCTCTGCTGGACTCTCTGCATTTTGCATATTGGGCCAATGGATCTGTAGATGATGCAGTAAATTTGGGCTACACTTCATCCTCCAGCACCTAATAATAATAATAATAATAATAATAATAATAATACATTTTATTTACAATGCCCTTTTCATCAAATATCTCAAAGGGCTACAGGTTAAAAAAAAACAAAGAAGAAAATACATCTCATTTTGGGGAAAGGGAAATAAAACAAGATAGGCAGTGTTGTTAAAAATAAAAGGTTTTTAAAAAGCATCTAAGAGGGGGAGCCAAAAGTTTTGCAAAAAATAAATGTTTTAAGACCTTTTTTAAAGCAGTCAGTGGATTGTGGTTCCCTCAAGGTGTCAGGGAGGGCATTCCACAGGCGTGGGGCAGCAGCACAGAAGGCCCTATCTCCCATGGTCCTTAGTTTGGTTCTGGGTATGTGAAGTAGGTTTGAGTGAGTGGAGCGGAGGGAGCGTGTTGTGTTTTGTGGGTTGAGAAGTTATTTGAGGTGGGTGGGGAGGGGGGGGGGGGGGGGGGCGGCATGGCCATGGATGCATTGGTGTGTGAGGATGGACACCTTAAACTCAATCCTGGTGGAAACGGGAAGCCAGTGGAGTGAGTGGAGGATGGGAGTAATGTGCTCATGTTTGCGCACTCTCATCAGGATCCTAGCTGCAGAGTTTTGGATGTATTGGAGCCTCTGCAGGCTCTTGCTAGGGTTCCCGATGAGAAGTGCGTTGCAGTTGTCCAGTCTGGAGGAGACAAAGGCATGGACCAGTTTTTCAGCATGCGAGAGGGAGAGAATGGGGCGGAGTTTGGAAATGTTGCGGAGGTGATAGAAGGAGGTCTTGCAGAGGTGGTTGATATGGGATTCAAAAGTGAGATGGGGTCCATTTTTACACCAAGATTTGTGACTGCTGATGAGAGAGGGATATCGGAGCCAGAAAAGGTGATGCTTGTTATGGGTGATGATTTGGTCTAGTGAGGGGTGCCGACCAGGATGGCTTCGTTTTGGAGCTGTTGAGTTGGAGGAAGTTGTGCTCCATCCATACCTTTATCTCCTCCAGACACGTGGGGAGTTTTGACGGGGATGACGGCGATGATGAGGGTGGGGTTGCAGATGTGGCATTGACATAGAGCTGTGTGTCCTCGGCATAGCAGTGGAATGAAAATGCAGGGCGACTGATGACCTGACCAAGGGGATGAGGTAGGGGATGAAGAGGATGGGGCCAAAGACTTATCCCTGGGGGACACCGCAAGTAACTGTGTGTGGATTTGATTTGGAGTGACCCAGGGAGATGCATTCTGTCCGGTTTGTGAGGTATGACTGGAACCAACTGAGGGCAGTGTCAGTGAGTCCAGTGGTGAGGTGGAGCCGGTTGAGAAGAATGTCATGGTCGACAGTGTCAAATGCAGCAGATAGGTCCAGAAGGATGAGGAGGGAGGGAGAGCCAGCATCGGATGACATCAGGTGGTCGTTTGTGACTCTGACGAGTGCAGTTTCTGTGCTGTGGGCGGAGCTGGAATTTTTCGTAGAGGTTGTTAAGTTTGAGGTGGTTTTGAAGGTGGGTGGTAACTGCTTTCTCAAGTACTTTGGATATGAAGGGGAGATTGGAGATGAGCCTGTAGTTTGATAGGACTTCTGGGTCAAGGGTGTGTTTTTTGAGCAGAGGTCTGATTATGGCTTTCTTTAAGACGGGGGGTGACCGGTTTGGAGAGAGTGATTTATAGCAGAGGTGATCAGGGGACTTAAGACAGTGATATGGGTTTTTACCAGGGAGGTTGGGAGAGGGTCCAGGGCACAGGTGGAGGGTTTCATCTTCCTGATGATGTTCTGCACCTCTTATGGTGAAACCACAGGAAAGCAGTTTAGGAGTTGGGAGGTGGCATATGTTGGGGTAATGGTTTGGGTGGGGGGGACCGGAAGGGCAGAGCGAATATGTGCAATCTTTAAAGTGAAAAAGTCCATGAAGTGATTGCACTGCTCTTCTGTAATGCCAGTAAGTGTGAGGGATTGTGGTTTGAGAAGAGGGTTGACAGTGGAGAAGAGCTGTTTTGAATTTCCTGGACTGTTTTTGATGGCATCAGAGTAAAACTGTGACCTTGCGTCTTTAAGGGACTTTGAATATTGTTGTTGGTGCTCCTGGTAGATTTGTTTGTGGACAGTGAGGCCAGAGGTTTTGTAGCGCCGCTCAAGGGCCCACCCCGCTGCCTTCATCTTCCGAAGCCCATCTGAGGACCAGGGCGCTGAGCGGGTGAAGGTGACTGCTCTGGTTTTAACTTGAGAAGCTTGACAGAGGTGTCAGTGGAGGTGCAGTCATTGGTGTGGCGAGAGTAGCCATGGTGATCCAGGACGCTACTCAGATGGCTATTGTAGTAGTCCACTGCTTCGTCGGCTGATGAGAAATGTGTGGAAAGATGCTGAAAGTCTGCTGCCATGTGTTCTGGGTTGATGTGTTTGAGGTTTCTAAAGCAGATATTACGTTTAGGCTTGGAGAGGCTGGATGAGGATGGCAACTCCATGAGACCTAAGCGAGGATTTTGTTTGTTGATTTTAGCTCTGCATTCAACACCATTGTGCCGGATCTACTACGCTCAACTTTCTGAGTTGACTGTGCCTGAACCCTCTGTCGGTGGATCACCAGTTTCCTGACAGACAGGAAGCAGCATGTGAGACGGGAAAGCATATCTCAGACCCGCAAACCCTCAGCATAGGAGCACCCCAAGATGCGTACTCTCCTCTCTCCTCTACTCTCGCCACACCAATGACTGCACCTCCACTGGCACCTCTGTCAAGCTTCTCAAGTTTACGGATGAAACAACCCTGAATGGACTGATCCAGGATGGGGATCTCTGTACTATTTACAGTTTGACATCTTTCCTATAACATGGTGCCCAGAACTGAACACAATATTCTAAATACGATCTCACCAACATCTTATACAACTGCAACATGACCTCCCAACTACTATACTCAATACTCTGACTGATGAAGGACAAAGTGCCAAAATACTTTTTGACCACCTGATATACCTGCGACACGACCTTCAAGGAACCATGCAAACCATCAACCATTCCTCTGCCCACCTGGCCAATTGATCCAGATCCTGCTGCAATCGTTCACAACCATGTTCACTATCTGCAAAACCACTCACTTCTGTATCATCAGCAAACTTGCTAATCTTGCCCGGTTCTGTGACGTTTCACAGAGTGCTGGAGTAACTCAGCGGGTCAGGCTGAGTATAGCAGTTGGGAGGTCATGTTGCAGTTGCATAAGAAGTTGGTGAGGCTGCATTCAGAGTATTGTATTCAGTTCTGGGCACCATGTTATAGGAAAGATGTCATCAAACAGGAAAGGGTACAGTGAATATTTACGAGGATGTTGCCAGGACTAGAGGGCCAGAGCAATAGGGAGAGTTTTAGTAGGCTGGGACTATTTCATGGAGCACAGGAGGATGAGCGATGATCTAATAAGGTGTATATAATCATGACTAGAATAGATATAACCATATAATAACTATATAACAATTACAGCACGGAAACAGGCCATCTCGACCCTTCTAGTCCGTGCCGAACACGTATTCTCCCCTAGTCCCATATACCTGCGCTCAGACCATAACCCTCCATTCCTTTCCCGTCCATATAACTATCCAATTTATTTTTAAATGATAAAAAACGAACCTGCCTCCACCACCTTCCCTGGAAGCTCATTCCACACAGCCACCACTCTCTGAGTAAAGAAGTTCCCCCTCATGTTACCCCATAAACTTCTGTCCCTTAATTCTCAGTCATGTCCCCTTGTTTGAATCTTCCCTACTCTCAGTGGGAAAAGCTTATCCACTGTCAACTCTGTCTATCCCTCTCATCATTTTAAAGACCTCTATCAAGTCCCCCCTTAACCTTCTGTGCTCCAAAGAATAAAGCCCTAACTTGTTCACCCTTTCTCTGTAACTTAGTTGCTGAAGCCCAGGCAACATTCGAGTAAATCTCCTCTGTACTCTCTCTATTTTGTTGACATCCTTCCTATAATTAGGCGACCAAAATTGTACCCCATACTCCAGAATTGGCCTCACCAATGCCTTGTACAATTTTAACATTACATCCCAACTTCTATACTCAATGCTCTGATTTATAAAGGCCAGCACACCAAAAGCTTTCTTTACCACCCTATCTACATGAGATTCACTTTCAGGGAACTGTGCACATTTATTCCCAGATCCCTCTGTTCACCTGCATTCTTCAATTCCCTACCATTTACCATGTACGTCCTATTTTGATTTGTCATGCCAAGATGTAGCACCTCACACTTATCAGCATTAAACTCCATCTGCCATCTTTCAGCCCACTCTTCCAACTGGCATAAATCTCTCTGTAGACTTTGAAAATCTACTTCATTATCCACAACCCCACCTATCTTAGTATCATCTGCATACTTACTAATCCAATTTACCACACCATGATCCAGATCATTGATGTACATGACAAACAACAGTGGACCCAACACAGATCCCTGTGGCACCCCACTAGTCACTGGCGTCCAACCTGACAAACAACCATCCACCGTTACTCTCTGGCATCTCCCATTCAGCCACTGTTGAATCCATCTTTCTACTCCACCATTAATACCCAACCATTGAACCTTCTTAACCAACCTTCCATGAGGAACCTTTTCAAAGGCCTTACTGAAGTCCATATATACAACATCCACTGCTTTACCCTCATCAATTTCCCGAGTAACCTCTTCAAAAAAATTCAAGAAGATTAGTCAAACATGACCTTCCAGGCACAAATCCATGTTGACTGTTCCTAATCAGACCCTGTTTATCCAGATGCTTATATATTATCTCTAAGTATCCTTTCCATTAATTTGCCCACCACTGACGTCAAACTAACAGGTCTATAATTGCTAGGTTTACTCTTAGACCCCTTTTAAACAATGGAACAACATGCGCAGTACGCCAATCCTCCGGTACTATTCCCGTTTCTAATGACATTTGAAATATTTCGGTCATAGCCCCTGCTATTTCTACACTAACTTCCCTCAATGTCCTAGGGAATATCCTGTCCGGACCTGGAGACGTATCCACTTTTATATTTCTCAAAAGTGTCAGTACTTCCTCTTCTTTGAATCTCATAGTTTCCATAGCTACTCTATTTGTTTCCCTTAACTCACATAATTCAATATCCTTCTCCTTGGTGAATACCGAAGAAAAGAAATTGTTCAATATCTCCCCCATCTCTTTTGGCTCTGCAGATAGCTGTCCACTCTGACTCTCTAATGGACCAATTTTATCCCTCGTTATCCTTTTGCTATTAATATAGCTGTAGAAACCCTTGGATTTACTTTCACCTTACTTGCCAAAGCAACCTCGTATCTTCTTTTAGCTTTCTAATTTCTTTCTTAAGATTCTTTTTACATTCTTTATACTCCTCAAGCACCTCATTTACTCCATGCTGCCTATAATTATTGTAGATCTCCCTCTTTTTCCGAACCAAGTGTCCAATTTCCCTTGAAAACCATGGCTCTTTCCAATTTTTACTATTTCCTTTCAACCGAACAGGGACATAAAGATTCTGTACTCTTAAAATTTCCCCTTTAAATGTACTCCATTTCTCTTCCACATCTTTCCCATTAAACAAAATGTCCCAATTTACTCCTTTTAAATCCTTTCGCATCTCCTGAAAGTTAGCCTTTCTCCAATCAAAAATCACAACCCTAGGTCCGGTTCTGACCCTCTCCATAATTATATTGAAACTAATGGTATTGTGATCACTGGTCCCGAACTGTTCCCCAACGAATACCTCTGCCACCTGACCCGTCTCATTTCCTAACAGGAGGTCCAGCACCCGCCCCTTCTCTAGTAGGTACTTCTATGTATTGCTGCAAAAAACTATCCTGCACACATTTTACAAACTCCAACCCATCCAGCCCATTTACAGAATGTGTTTCCCAGTCTATGTGTGGAAAATTGAAATCTCCCACAATCACTACCTTGTGCTTACTACTAATATCTGCAATCTCCTTACATATTTGCTCTTCCAATTCCCGCTCCCCATTTGGCGGTCTATAATACACCCCTATAAGTGTTGCTACCCCTTTCCCATTTCTCAGTTCCACCCAAATAGCCTCCCTAGACGAGCCCTCTAATCTATCCTGCCAAAGCACTGCTGTAATATCTTCCCCGATAAGCAATGCAACACCTCAACCTCTTGCCCCTCCAATTCTATCACACCTGAAGCAACAAAATCCTGGAATATTTAGTTTCCAATCACAGCCCTCCTGCAACCATGTTTCACTGATCGCCAGTGATATGGTTGAGTCTTTTGCCCAGATAAGTGAATCAAGGAGCAGAGGACATAGGTTGAAGGTGAAGGGCAAAAGATTTAATAGGAATCTGTGGGGAATGTTTTTCACACAAAGGATGGTAGGTGTATGGAACAAGCTGCCAGTGGAGGTAGTTGAGGCTATGACTATCGCAACATATAAGAAACAGTTAGACAGGTACGTGGATAGGACAGGTTCGGAGGGATATGGATCAAACGTGGGCACGTGGGACTAGTGCAGATGGGACATGCTGGGCCGAAGGGCTTGTTTACACATTGTATCACTAAGACTCTATCTATCTTTCCCACTCAAACACATTCTCCTGCCTTCTCCTCATTTCCTCTGACACCAGTATCAATCAAGAATCTATCAATCTCCTCCTGAAAAATGTCCATTGACTGGACCTCCACAGCTGGCTGTGGCAATGAATTCCACAGTTCATCACCCTCTGGCTTAAGAAATTCCTGCTCATCTCCTTCCTAAAGGAATGTCTTTTAATTCTGAGGCTGTGGCCACTGGTCCTAGATTCTCCCACTAGTGGAAAGATCCTCTCCAAATCAACTCCATCCAGGTTTTTACCAGGCTGGGACAGACGGCAACAGCTTCACACCGTGTCCCAAAGCTCGTGTCCTGTCCTGCATCACCAAAGGCAGCAGAGACATTATACGAGAGGGCAAACACCGTAACAAAGTAGCTCACAATGGTTATAGGTAACAATCACTCTCCCCCCTCCTTTCCTATGTTCCTTCCACCCATACATCTCTCTCTGCCTTTACATTTCACTCCTCTTTCAAATCTGCTCTACTTATCTACATGCATTTTTCTTCTTCACTTTTTAGTCATAGAATGATGCAGTGTGGAAACAGGCCCTTCAGCCCAACTTGCCCACACCGACCGACATATCCCATCTAAACTAGTTCCACTCACAGGTACACAAAATTGCTGGGGAAACTCAGCGGGTGCAGCAGCATCTATGGAGCGAAGGAAATAGGCGACGTTTCGGGCCGAAACCCTTCTTCAGACTGATGGGGGGTGGGGGAGAGAAGAAAGAAGGAAAGGGGGAGGAGCCCGAGGGCGGGCGGATGGGAGGGTGGGAGGAGACAGTTAGAGGGTTAAGGAAGGGGAGGAGACAGCAAGGGCTAGCCAAATTGGGAGAATTCAATGTTAATGCCATAAGGACGCAAGGTCCCCAGACGGAATACGAGGTGCCGTTCCTCCAATTTCCGCTGTGGCTCACTCTGGCAATGGAGGAGACCCAGGACAGAGAGGTCGGATTGGGAATGGGAGGGGGAGTCGAAGTGCTGAGCCACCGGGAGGTCAGGCAGGTTATTGCGGACTGAGCGGAGGTGTTCGGCGAAACGATCGCCCAACCTACGCTTGGTCTCACCGATGTAAATCAGCTGACATCTAGAGCAGCGGATGCAGTAGATGAGGTTGGAGGAGATACAGGTGAACCTTTGTCGCACCTGGAACGACTGCTTGGGACCTTGAATGGAGTCGAGGGGGGAGGTGAAGGGACAGGTGTTGCATTTCTTGCGGTTGCAACGGAAAGTGCCCGGGGAGGGGGGGGGGGGGTGCGGGGGGAAGGGAAGAATTGACGAGGGAGTTGCGGAGGGAGCGGTCTTTGCGGAAGGCAGACATGGGGGGAGATGGGAAGATGTGGCGAGTGGTGGGGTCACGTTGGAGGTGGCGGAAATGGCGGAGGATTGTGTGTTGTATTTGCCGGCTGGTGGGGTGAAAGGTGAGGACCAGAGGGACTCTGCCCTTGTTGCGTGTGCGGGGATGGGGAGAGAGAGCAGTGTTACGGGGTATGGATGAGACCCTGGTGTGAGCCTCATCTATGGTGGCGGAGGGGAATCCCCGTTCCCTGAAGAACGAGGTCATTTGCGATGCCCTGGTATGAAATGTCTCATCCTGGGAACAGATGCGGCGTAGGCGGAGGAATTGGGAGTAGGGGATGGAGTCTTTACAGGGGGCAGGGTGGGAAGACGTGTAGTCCAGATAGCCATGTGAGTCAGTGGGTTTGTAATGTAGTTCCACTCACATGCGTTTGGCACACATCCATCTAAATCTGTCCTATCCATGTACGTGTCCAAATGTCTCTTAAACATTAAGATAGTCCAAGCCTTAACTACCTCCTCTGGCAGCTCGTTACATACACCCTTTGTGTGAAAAAGCTACCTCTCAGATTCCTGTTAATTTCTGAAATTTGGTCATAAATTTGGTGCAAAAATGCTCCAAAATAATGCTCAGAATGCACCAGAAAGCATCTAAAACGCTGAGCCTCCAATACCCTTAAGCGGGCCCTGGACCCTGGCATCGAGGGACTTCACACTTGGCGCTCGTGATGTGCGCAGCGCGCACATTATTTCACGTTGAGTTTTTTGTAATCCTGTCATGCCATCCCCCCCCCCCCCCTTTTTGAAAAGCTTCGTACGGGCCTGCACAACCATCTTCACTATCTGCAAAACCACTCACTTTTGTATCATCAACAAACTTGCTAATCTTGCTCTGCATGTTCTCATCCAAATCATTGATGTAGATGACAAACAGTAACTGGCCCAGCACTGAACCCTGAGGCACACCACTAGTCACAAGCATCCAGTCTGAGAAGCAACCTTCCACCATCACTCTCTGCTTCCTTCCATGGAGCCAATTTGCTATCCATTCAGCTGTCTCTCTTTGGATCCCATGCGATCTAACCTTCCAGAGCAGCCGACCATGCGGCACCTTATCGAACGCGTTACTGGTGTCAATAGACAACAGGTGCAGGAGTAGAGACCATTCGGCCCTTCGAGCCAGCACCGCCATTCAATGTGATCATGGCTGATCATCCCCTATCAGGACCCCGTTCCTGCCTTCTCCCCATATCCCCTGACTCCGCTATTTTAAGAGCCCTGTCTATCAATCTCTTGAAAGCATGCAGAGAACTGGCGTCCACCGCCCTTTGAGGCAGAGAATTCCACAGACTCACAACTCTCTATGAGAAAAAGTGTTTCCTCGTCTTCATTCGAAATGGCCGACCCCTTATTCTTAAACTGTGGCCCCTTGTTCAGGACTTCCCCCACATCGGGAACATGTTTCCTGCCTCTAGCGTGTCTAAACCCTTAGCAATCTTATACGTTTCAATGAGATCTCCTCTCATCCTTCTAAACACCAGAGTGTACAAGCCCAGCCGTTCCATTCTCTCATCATATGACAGTCCCGCCGTCCCAGGTATTAACCTGGTGAACCTACGCTGGGCTCCCACAATAGCAAGAATGCCCTTCCTCAAATTAGGGGACCAAAACTGCACACAATACTCCAGGTGTGGTCTCACCAGGGCTCTGTACAACTGCAGAAGCACCTCTTTGCTCCTTTACTCAACTGCTCTTGTGACGAAGACCAACAGGCCAAAACTGCACACAATACTCCAGGTGTGGTCTCACTAGTGCCCTGTACAACTGCAGAAGGACCTCTTTGCTCCTATATTCGATTCCTCTTTTTATAAAGTCCATGTACACAACATCCACAGCTCTGCTTACATCAACCTTTTTTCTCACGTCTTCGAAAAAATCAATTATATTTGTGAGATTCAACCTCCAACATACAAAACCATGCTGACAGTCCCTAATCAGCCCTTGCCCATCCAGATGCCTGTAAATTCACCAAGGCTAAATCATTGTATGTGTTTACTTGGGCAAAGGACTCATTCATTCACTCACTCACTCACTCATTCATTCACTCATTCACTCATTCATTCATTCACTCACTCACTCACTCACTCACTCACTCATTCATTCATTCAATCATTCATTCATTCATTCATTCATTCATTCATTCATTCATTCATATCCTACCCCACAGAATACTCTCCAGCAATTTACCAACTACAGATGTTAACCTTACCGGCCTATAGTTCCCCGCATGTTCCTTGCAGCCCTTCATGAAAATAGGCACAGCATTTGGAACCCAGTCCCAACGTGCTTCTTCTGACTGTCCAGGTAGACCCATTGTTTCAGCGTGTTCTTGCCCCCACTGGATTACTTTCCACATACCTGGATTCCATCCTATCCCCCTGGTCCGATCCACGACACCTCACACGCCCTTCGTCAATGTGTTTCCCACGGGCAAGTGGTATATTGCTGTTTTTAGAAGAGGAAGGCCGAGGATTGATTAACCGGTCTACATCCACTATTCGATGGTGGAGGGAGTCAACGACGTTATGTTCCTTGCCGTGAATATTTCTGAAGATCTGTCGTGGACCAAACAAATTGATTGAATCATAAATAAAGTCAACCGACTTGACTGTGTTAGAGTCGAGCAGAAAGGACATCGGTGTGGTGGTGAATGTTCTCCCGATCATTTACATGTCTAAGGTAGAGTAACCTTAGTAACAGTAAATTTGGGCTACACTTCATCCTCCAGCACCTAATAATAATAATAATAATAATAATAATAATAATACATTTTATTTACAATGCCCTTTTCATCAAATATCTCAAAGGGCTACAGGTTAAAAAAAAACAAAGAAGAAAATACATCTCATTTTGGGGAAAGGGAAATAAAACAAGATAGGCAGTGTTGTTAAAAATAAAAGGTTTTTAAAAAGCATCTAAGAGGGGGAGCCAAAAGTTTTGCAAAAAATAAATGTTTTAAGACCTTTTTTAAAGCAGTCAGTGGATTGTGGTTCCCTCAAGGTGTCAGGGAGGGCATTCCACAGGCGTGGGGCAGCAGCACAGAAGGCCCTATCTCCCATGGTCCTTAGTTTGGTTCTGGGTATGTGAAGTAGGTTTGAGTGAGTGGAGCGGAGGGAGCGTGTTGTGTTTTGTGGGTTGAGAAGTTATTTGAGGTGGGTGGGGAGGGGGGGGGGGGGGGCGGCATGGCCATGGATGCATTGGTGTGTGAGGATGGACACCTTAAACTCAATCCTGGTGGAAACGGGAAGCCAGTGGAGTGAGTGGAGGATGGGAGTAATGTGCTCATGTTTGCGCACTCTCATCAGGATCCTAGCTGCAGAGTTTTGGATGTATTGGAGCCTCTGCAGGCTCTTGCTAGGGTTCCCGATGAGAAGTGCGTTGCAGTTGTCCAGTCTGGAGGAGACAAAGGCATGGACCAGTTTTTCAGCATGCGAGAGGGAGAGAATGGGGCGGAGTTTGGAAATGTTGCGGAGGTGATAGAAGGAGGTCTTGCAGAGGTGGTTGATATGGGATTCAAAAGTGAGATGGGGTCCATTTTTACACCAAGATTTGTGACTGCTGATGAGAGAGGGATATCGGAGCCAGAAAAGGTGATGCTTGTTATGGGTGATGATTTGGTCTAGTGAGGGGTGCCGACCAGGATGGCTTCGGTTTTGGAGCTGTTGAGTTGGAGGAAGTTGTGCTCCATCCATACCTTTATCTCCTCCAGACACGTGGGGAGTTTTGACGGGGATGACGGCGATGATGAGGGTGGGGTTGCAGATGTGGCATTGACATAGAGCTGTGTGTCCTCGGCATAGCAGTGGAATGAAAATGCAGGGCGACTGATGACCTGACCAAGGGGATGAGGTAGGGGATGAAGAGGATGGGGCCAAAGACTTATCCCTGGGGGACACCGCAAGTAACTGTGTGTGGATTTGATTTGGAGTGACCCAGGGAGATGCATTCTGTCCGGTTTGTGAGGTATGACTGGAACCAACTGAGGGCAGTGTCAGTGAGTCCAGTGGTGAGTGGAGCCGGTTGAGAAGAATGTCATGGTCGACAGTGTCAAATGCAGCAGATAGGTCCAGAAGGATGAGGAGGGAGGGAGAGCCAGCATCGGATAACATCAGGTGGTCGTTTGTGACTCTGACGAGTGCAGTTTCTGTGCTGTGGGCGGAGCTGGAATTTTTCGTAGAGGTTGTTAAGTTTGAGGTGGTTTTGAAGGTGGGTGGTAACTGCTTTCTCAAGTACTTTGGATATGAAGGGGAGATTGGAGATGAGCCTGTAGTTTGATAGGACTTCTGGGTCAAGGGTGTGTTTTTTGAGCAGAGGTCTGATTATGGCTTTCTTTAAGACGGGGGGGGGGGGGGACGTGACCGGGTTGGAGAGAGTGATTTATAGCAGAGGTGATCAGGGGACTTAAGACAGTGATATGGGTTTTTACCAGGGAGGTTGGGAGAGGGTCCAGGGCACAGGTGGAGGGTTTCATCTTCCTGATGATGTTCTGCACCTCTTATGGTGAAACCACAGGAAAGCAGTTTAGGAGTTGGGAGGTGGCATATGTTGGGGTAATGGTTTGGGTGGGGGGACCGGAAGGGCAGAGCGAATATGTGCAATCTTTAAAGTGAAAAAGTCCATGAAGTGATTGCACTGCTCTTCTGTAATGCCAGTAAGTGTGAGGGATTGTGGTTTGAGAAGAGGGTTGACAGTGGAGAAGAGCTGTTTTGAATTTCCTGGACTGTTTTTGATGGCATCAGAGTAAAACTGTGACCTTGCGTCTTTAAGGGACTTTGAATATTGTTGTTGGTGCTCCTGGTAGATTTGTTTGTGGACAGTGAGGCCAGAGGTTTTGTAGCGCCGCTCAAGGGCCCACCCCGCTGCCTTCATCTTCCGAAGCCCATCTGAGGACCAGGGCGCTGAGCGGGTGAAGGTGACTGCTCTGGTTTTAACTTGAGAAGCTTGACAGAGGTGTCAGTGGAGGTGCAGTCATTGGTGTGGCGAGAGTAGCCATGGTGATCCAGGACGCTACTCAGATGGCTATTGTAGTAGTCCACTGCTTCGTCGGCTGATGAGAAATGTGTGGAAAGATGCTGAAAGTCTGCTGCCATGTGTTCTGGGTTGATGTGTTTGAGGTTTCTAAAGCAGATATTACGTTTAGGCTTGGAGAGGCTGGATGAGGATGGCAACTCCATGAGACCTAAGCGAGGATTTTGTTTGTTGATTTTAGCTCTGCATTCAACACCATTGTGCCGGATCTACTACGCTCAACTTTCTGAGTTGACTGTGCCTGAACCCCTCTGTCGGTGGATCACCAGTTTCCTGACAGACAGGAAGCAGCATGTGAGACGGGAAAGCATATCTCAGACCCGCAAACCCTCAGCATAGGAGCACCCCAAGATGCGTACTCTCCTCTCTCCTCTACTCTCGCCACACCAATGACTGCACCTCCACTGGCACCTCTGTCAAGCTTCTCAAGTTTACGGATGAAACAACCCTGAATGGACTGATCCAGGATGGGGATCTCTGTACTATTTACAGTTTGACATCTTTCCTATAACATGGTGCCCAGAACTGAACACAATATTCTAAATACGATCTCACCAACATCTTATACAACTGCAACATGACCTCCCAACTACTATACTCAATACTCTGACTGATGAAGGACAAAGTGCCAAAATACTTTTTGACCACCTGATATACCTGCGACACGACCTTCAAGGAACCATGCAACCATCAACCATTCCTCTGCCCACCTGGCCAATTGATCCAGATCCTGCTGCAATCGTTCACAACCATGTTCACTATCTGCAAAACCACTCACTTCTGTATCATCAGCAAACTTGCTAATCTTGCCCGGTTCTGTGACGTTTCACAGAGTGCTGGAGTAACTCAGCGGGTCAGGCTGAGTATAGCAGTTGGGAGGTCATGTTGCAGTTGCATAAGAAGTTGGTGAGGCTGCATTCAGAGTATTGTATTCAGTTCTGGGCACCATGTTATAGGAAAGATGTCATCAAACAGGAAAGGGTACAGTGAATATTTACGAGGATGTTGCCAGGACTAGAGGGCCAGAGCAATAGGGAGAGTTTTAGTAGGCTGGGACTATTTCATGGAGCACAGGAGGATGAGCGATGATCTAATAAAGGTGTATATAATCATGACTAGAATAGATATAACCATATAATAACTATATAACAATTACAGCACGGAAACAGGCCATCTCGACCCTTCTAGTCCGTGCCGAACACGTATTCTCCCCTAGTCCCATATACCTGCGCTCAGACCATAACCCTCCATTCCTTTCCCGTCCATATAACTATCCAATTTATTTTTAAATGATAAAAAACGAACCTGCCTCCACCACCTTCCCTGGAAGCTCATTCCACACAGCCACCACTCTCTGAGTAAAGAAGTTCCCCCTCATGTTACCCCATAAACTTCTGTCCCTTAATTCTCGTCATGTCCCCTTGTTTGAATCTTCCCTACTCTCAGTGGGAAAAGCTTATCCATGTCAACTCTGTCTATCCCTCTCATCATTTTAAAGACCTCTATCAAGTCCCCCCTTAACCTTCTGTGCTCCAAAGAATAAAGCCCTAACTTGTTCACCCTTTCTCTGTAACTTAGTTGCTGAAACCCAGGCAACATTCTAGTAAATCTCCTCTGTACTCTCTCTATTTTGTTGACATCCTTCCTATAATTAGGCGACCAAAATTGTACCCCATACTCCAGAATTGGCCTCACCAATGCCTTGTACAATTTTAACATTACATCCCAACTTCTATACTAAATGCTCTGATTTATAAAGGCCAGCACACCAAAAGCTTTCTTTACCACCCTATCTACATGAGATTTCACTTTCAGGGAACTGTGCACAGTTATTCCCAGATCCCTCTGTTCACCTGCATTCTTCAATTCCCTACCATTTACCATGTACGTCCTATTTTGATTTGTCATGCCAAGATGTAGCACCTCACACTTATCAGCATTAAACTCCATCTGCCATCTTTCAGCCCACTCTTCCAACTGGCATAAATCTCTCTGTAGACTTTGAAAATCTACTTCATTATCCACAACCCCACCTATCTTAGTATCATCTGCATACTTACTAATCCAATTTACCACACCATGATCCAGATCATTGATGTACATGACAAACAACAGTGGACCCAACACAGATCCCTGTGGCACCCCACTAGTCACTGGCGTCCAACCTGACAAACAACCATCCACCGTTACTCTCTGGCATCTCCCATTCAGCCACTGTTGAATCCATCTTTCTACTCCACCATTATACCCAACCATTGAACCTTCTTAACCAACCTTCCATGAGGAACCTTTTCAAAGGCCTTACTGAAGTCCATATATACAACATCCACTGCTTTACCCTCATCAATTTCCCGAGTAACCTCTTCAAAAAAATTCAAGAAGATTAGTCAAACATGACCTTCCAGGCACAAATCCATGTTGACTGTTCCTAATCAGACCCTGTTTATCCAGATGCTTATATATATTATCTCTAAGTATCCTTTCCATTAATTTGCCCACCACTGACGTCAAACTAACAGGTCTATAATTGCTAGGTTTACTCTTAGACCCCTTTTAAACAATGGAACAACATGCGCAGTACGCCAATCCTCCGGTACTATTCCCGTTTCTAATGACATTTGAAATATTTCGGTCATAGCCCCTGCTATTTCTACACTAACTTCCCTCAATGTCCTAGGGAATATCCTGTCCGGACCTGGAGACGTATCCACTTTTATATTTCTCAAAAGTGTCAGTACTTCCTCTTCTTTGAATCTCATAGTTTCCATAGCTACTCTATTTGTTTCCCTTAACTCACATAATTCAATATCCTTCTCCTTGGTGAATACCGAAGAAAAGAAATTGTTCAATATCTCCCCCATCTCTTTTGGCTCTGCAGATAGCTGTCCACTCTGACTCTCTAATGGACCAATTTTATCCCTCGTTATCCTTTTGCTATTAATATAGCTGTAGAAACCCTTTGGATTTACTTTCACCTTACTTGCCAAAGCAACCTCGTATCTTCTTTTAGCTTTCTAATTTCTTTCTTAAGATTCTTTTTACATTCTTTATACTCCTCAAGCACCTCATTTACTCCATGCTGCCTATAATTATTGTAGATCTCCCTCTTTTTTCCGAACCAAGTGTCCAATTTCCCTTGAAAACCATGGCTCTTTCCAATTTTTACTATTTCCTTTCAACCGAACAGGGACATAAAGATTCTGTACTCTTAAAATTTCCCCTTTAAATGTACTCCATTTCTCTTCCACATCTTTCCCATTAAAACAAAATGTCCCAATTTACTCCTTTTAAATCCTTTCGCATCTCCTGAAAGTTAGCCTTTCTCCAATCAAAAATCACAACCCTAGGTCCGGTTCTGACCCTCTCCATAATTATATTGAAACTAATGGTATTGTGATCACTGGTCCCGAACTGTTCCCCAACGAATACCTCTGCCACCTGACCCGTCTCATTTCCTAACAGGAGGTCCAGCACCCGCCCCTTCTCTAGTAGGTACTTCTATGTATTGCTGCAAAAAACTATCCTGCACACATTTTACAAACTCCAACCCATCCAGCCCATTTACAGAATGTGTTTCCCAGTCTATGTGTGGAAAATTGAAATCTCCCACAATCACTACCTTGTGCTTACTACTAATATCTGCAATCTCCTTACATATTTGCTCTTCCAATTCCCGCTCCCCATTTGGCGGTCTATAATACACCCCTATAAGTGTTGCTACCCCTTTCCCCATTTCTCAGTTCCACCCAAATAGCCTCCCTAGACGAGCCCTCTAATCTATCCTGCCAAAGCACTGCTGTAATATCTTCCCCGATAAGCAATGCAACACCTCAACCTCTTGCCCCTCCAATTCTATCACCCTGAAGCAACAAAATCCTGGAATATTTAGTTTCCAATCACAGCCCTCCTGCAAACCATGTTTCACTGATCGCCAGTGATATGGTTGAGTCTTTTGCCCAGATAAGTGAATCAAGGAGCAGAGGACATAGGTTGAAGGTGAAGGGCAAAAGATTTAATAGGAAATCTGTGGGGAATGTTTTTCACACAAAGGATGGTAGGTGTATGGAACAAGCTGCCAGTGGAGGTAGTTGAGGCTATGACTATCGCAACATATAGAAACAGTTAGACAGGTACGTGGATAGGACAGGTTCGGAGGGATATGGATCAAACGTGGGCACGTGGGACTAGTGCAGATGGGACATGCTGGGCCGAAGGGCTTGTTTACACATTGTATCTCTAAGACTCTATCTATCTTTCCCACTCAAACACATTCTCCTGCCTTCTCCTCATTTCCTCTGACACCAGTATCAATCAAGAATCTATCAATCTCCTCCTGAAAAATGTCCATTGACTGGACCTCCACAGCTGGCTGTGGCAATGAATTCCACAGTTCATCACCCTCTGGCTTAAGAAATTCCTGCTCATCTCCTTCCTAAAGGAATGTATTTTAATTCTGAGGCTGTGGCCACTGGTCCTAGATTCTCCCACTAGTGGAAAGATCCTCTCCAAATCAACTCCATCCAGGTTTTTACCAGGCTGGGACAGACGGCAACAGCTTCACACCGTGTCCCAAAGCTCGTGTCCTGTCCTGCATCACCAAAGGCAGCAGAGACATTATACGAGAGGGCAAACCACCGTAACAAAGTAGCTCACAATGGTTATAGGTAACAATCACTCTCCCCCCCTCCTTTCCTATGTTCCTTCCACCCATACATCTCTCTCTGCCTTTACATTTCACTCCTCTTTCAAATCTGCTCTACTTATCTACATGCATTTTTCTTCTTCACTTTTTAGTCATAGAATGATGCAGTGTGGAAACAGGCCCTTCAGCCCAACTTGCCCACACCGACCGACATATCCCATCTAAACTAGTTCCACTCACAGGTACACAAAATTGCTGGGGAAACTCAGCGGGTGCAGCAGCATCTATGGAGCGAAGGAAATAGGCGACGTTTCGGGCCGAAACCCTTCTTCAGACTGATGGGGGGTGGGGAGAGAAGAAAGAAGGAAAGGGGGAGGAGCCCGAGGGCGGGCGGATGGGAGGGTGGGAGGAGACAGTTAGAGGGTTAAGGAAGGGGAGGAGACAGCAAGGCTAGCCAAATTGGGAGAATTCAATGTTAATGCCATAAGGACGCAAGGTCCCCAGACGGAATATGAGGTGCCGTTCCTCCAATTTCCGCTGTGGCTCACTCTGGCAATGGAGGAGACCCAGGACAGAGAGGTCGGATTGGGAATGGGAGGGGGAGTCGAAGTGCTGAGCCACCGGGAGGTCAGGCTAGGTTATTGCGGACTGAGCGGAGGTGTTCGGCGAAACGATCGCCCAACCTACGCTTGGTCTCACCGATGTAAATCAGCTGACATCTAGAGCAGCGGATGCAGTAGATGAGGTTGGAGGAGATACAGGTGAACCTTTGTCGCACCTGGAACGACTGCTTGGGACCTTGAATGGAGTCGAGGGGGGAGGTGAAGGGACAGGTGTTGCATTTCTTGCGGTTGCAACGGAAAGTGCCCGGGGAGGGGGGGGGGGGGGGGGGGGGGGGGAAGGGAAGAATTGACGAGGGCGTTGCGGAGGGAGCGGTCTTTGCGGAAGGCAGACATGGGGGGAGATGGGAAGATGTGGCGAGTGGTGGGGTCACGTTGGAGGTGGCGGAAATGGCGGAGGATTGTGTGTTGTATTTGCCGGCTGGTGGGGTGAAAGGTGAGGACCAGAGGGACTCTGCCCTTGTTGCGTGTGCGGGGATGGGGAGAGAGAGCAGTGTTACGGGGTATGGATGAGACCCTGGTGTGAGCCTCATCTATGGTGGCGGAGGGGAATCCCCGTTCCCTGAAGAACGAGGTCATTTGCGATGCCCTGGTATGAAATGTCTCATCCTGGGAACAGATGCGGCGTAGGCGGAGGAATTGGGAGTAGGGGATGGAGTCTTTACAGGGGGCAGGGTGGGAAGACGTGTAGTCCAGATAGCCATGTGAGTCAGTGGGTTTGTAATGTAGTTCCACTCACACGCGCTTGACCCACATCCATCTAAATCTGTCCTATCCATGTATGTGTCCAAATGTCTCTTAAACATTAAGATAGTCCCATCCTTAACTACCTCCTCTGGCAGCTCGTTACATACACCCTTAGTGTGTAAAAGCTACCTCTCAGATTCCTGTTAATTCCTGAAATTTGATCATACATTTGTTGCAAAAATGCTCCAACATAATGCTCAGAATGTACCGGGAAGCATCTAAAACCCCTGAGCTTCCAGGACGCTTAAGCGGGCCCTGGACCCTGGCATCGAGGGACTTCGCACTTGGCGCTCGTGATGTGTGCAGCGTACACATTATTTCACGTTGAGTTTTTTGTAATCCTGTCATGCCACCCCCCCCCCCCCCTTTTTGAAAAGCTTCGTACGGGCCTGCACAACCATCTTCACTATCTGGAAAACCACTCACTTTTGTATCAGCACCAAACTTGCTAATCTTGCTCTGCATGTTCTCATCCAAATCATTGATGTAGATGACAAACAGTAACTGGCCCAGCACTGAACCCTGAGGCACACCACTAGTCACAGGCATCCAGTCTGAGAAGCAACCTTCCACCATCACTCTCTGCTTCCTTCCATGGAGCCAATTTGCTATCCATTCAGCTGTCTCTCTTTGGATCCCATGCGATCTAACCTTCCAGAGCAGCCGACCATGCGGCACCTTATCGAACGCGTTACTGGTGTCAATAGACAACAGGTGCAGGAGTAGAGACCATTCGGCCCTTCGAGCCAGCACCGCCATTCAATGTGATCATGGCTGATCATCCCCTATCAGGACCCCCGTTCCTGCCTTCTCCCCATATCCCCTGACTCCGCTATTTTAAGAGCCCTGTCTATCAATCTCTTGAAAGCATGCAGAGAACTGGCGTCCACCGCCCTTTGAGGCAGAGAATTCCACAGACTCACAACTCTCTATGAGAAAAAGTGTTTCCTCCCCTCGTCTTCATTCGAAATGGCCGACCCCTTATTCTTAAACTGTGGCCCCTTGTTCAGGACTTCCCCCACATCGGGAACATGTTTCCTGCCTCTAGCGTGTCTAAACCCTTAGCAATCTTATACGTTTCAATGAGATCTCCTCTCATCCTTCTAAACACCAGAGTGTACAAGCCCAGCCGTTCCATTCTCTCATCATATGACAGTCCCGCCTTCCCAGGTATTAACCTGGTGAACCTACGCTGGGCTCCCACAATAGCAAGAATGCCCTTCCTCAAATTAGGGGACCAAAACTGCACACAATACTCCAGGTGTGGTCTCACCAGGGCTCTGTACAACTGCAGAAGCACCTCTTTGCTCCTTTACTCAACTGCTCTTGTGACGAAGACCAACAGGCCAAAACTGCACACAATACTCCAGGTGTGGTCTCACTAGTGCCCTGTACAACTGCAGAAGGACCTCTTTGCTCCTATATTCGATTCCTCTTTTATAAAGTCCATGTACACAACATCCACAGCTCTGCTTACATCAACCTTTTTTCTCACGTCTTCGAAAAAATCAATTATATTTGTGAGATTCAACCTCCAACATACAAAACCATGCTGACAGTCCCTAATCAGCCCTTGCCCATCCAGATGCCTGTAAATTCACCAAGGCTAAATCATTGTATGTGTTTACTTGGGCAAAGGACTCATTCATTCACTCACTCACTCACTCATTCATTCACTCATTCACTCATTATTCATTCATTCACTCACTCACTCCTCACTCACTCACTCACTCATTCATTCATTCAATCATTCATTCATTCATTCATTCATTCATTCATTCATTCATTTCATATCCTACCCCACAGAATACTCTCCAGCAATTTACCAACTACAGATGTTAACCTTACCGGCCTATAGTTCCCCGCATGTTCCTTGCAGCCCTTCATGAAAATAGGCACAGCATTTGGAACCCAGTCCCAACGTGCTTCTTCTGACTGTCCAGGTAGACCCATTGTTTCAGCGTGTTCTTGCCCCCACTGATTACTTTCCACATACCTGGATTCCATCCTATCCCCCTGGTCCGATCCACGACACCTCACACGCCTTCGTCAATGTGTTTCCCACGGGCAAGTGGTATATTGCTGTTTTTAGAAGAGGAAGGCCGAGGATTGATTAACCGGTCTACATCCACTATTCGATGGTGGAGGGAGTCAACGACGTTATGTTCCTTGCCGTGAATATTTCTGAAGATCTGTCGTGGACCAAACAAATTGATTGAATCATAAATAAAGTCAACCGACTTGACTGTGTTAGAGTCGAGCAGAAAGGACATCGGTGTGGTGGTGAATGTTCTCCCCGATCATTACATGTCTAAGGTAGAGATCATATTGAACGGTTGCCACGGGGCCTGGTTCGGCACTTCGAAAGCCCAGGAATGTAGGAGATTAAACAACGTGGTGGCCATCGACCTGTCCTATCCATCACCTATGTCTCTAAGAAAGTGAATGGTATGTTAGCATCCATAGCAAAAGGATTTGAGTACAGGAGCAGGGAGTTTCTACGGCAGTTGTACAGGGTCTTGGTGAGACCACACCTGGAGTATTGCGTACAGTTTGCGTCTCCTAAGCTGAGGAAAGACATTATTGCCATAGAGGGAGTACCGAGAAGGTTCACTAGACTGATTCCTGGGATGTCAGGACTTCCATATGAAGAAAGCCTGAATACACTCGGATTGTACTCGCTAGAATTTAGAAAACTGAGGGGGGGGGGGGGGGTCTTCTAGAAACTTACAAAATTCTTAAAGGGTTGGATAG
Organism: Amblyraja radiata; assembly: GCF_010909765.2. Lineage (NCBI taxonomy): Eukaryota > Metazoa > Chordata > Chondrichthyes > Rajiformes > Rajidae > Amblyraja > Amblyraja radiata. The sequence continues at coordinate 96,088 of NC_045975.1, read as the reverse complement.
GCTAGATGCAGGAACATTGTTCCCGATGTTGAGGAAGTCCAGATGAAGGGGCCACACAGTATAATGATAAGGGTGGTCTTTTAGGACCGAGAGTCATTTTTCACACAGAGAGTGGTGAATCTGTGGGATTCTTTCCCACAGAAGGTAGTTGAGGCCACAGTTCATTGGCTATATTTAAGAGGGAGTTAGATGTGGCCCTTGTGGCTAAAGGGATTAGGGGGTATGGAGAGAAGGCAGGTACAGGATACTGAGTTGGATGATCAGCCATGATCATATTGAATGGCGGTGCAGGCTCGAAGGGCCGAATGGCCTCTACTCCTGCACCTATGTTCTATGTTTCTATCTTTCAAGGTGTCAGATTAAATGAATGAAGATTCCCGAAATGCACTCGTCAATTGAAACGAATAAACTGAACATTGCGATTTCAGGCGACTGCTCACGATGATCGAGATTGCGGAGAGATGGTGCGGATTCTACCAGGCCTGTAGATTGCTCCCTCCCCCTGCACTAACTGTCCACAAGACAGAACATATAGACTGGATATCATCACCCATGATGACTGGTGCCCTTTCCGTGAGGGAGTGAGGCACTTTGTTCCCGGACACAAAAGAGTTAACAGTAGATGTTTGTTCAGTGAGTGTAACTAACGTCAGTCTACAGGGAGCCCGGTTGTGTCACCCACCCACTGGAGATTTCCCAGTTCCCAATATAAACCATTCCTGTTGTTGCTGGGATATGTGAGTGTTGGTGAGATCATTCCGCCCGTCACCGACAGGCAGAGAGCAGCAGCTCCATCCACAGAGGGAGAAAACCCATTGGGAATCTGTGGACAATAAAGTGGGATGTTAGATGGATGTTTCGGAATCCGGGAATATTAGAGAGTGAAGTGAATGTCACCGAGTGTAATCGGGGAACAGTGAGAGAGTGCGTGCGGTGTTACACAAATGGATCGGTCTGTGAAAACGGTAGACTGGGAAGTTACCGCCATGGAGAAGGGCGTCTTCTCTTATGCTGACTATTTTTTATATCCTTGGAACAGCTTAAGTGATCGAATCTACTTTGCACTCAGAGTTATACAGCCTGTCCTTTATCCCGTGCTAGCCCTTGTTGCTCTTCCAGGTAAGTCCCCGTCCAAATTCCCGCGCAACAGCAGGCGAGAAGCGGCAGTGACGGGATCCGGTATAAATGTCTGTAGCTCGGACAATCCATGACGTACGTGTCCCTTGAAGAAATCTTCGACAGAGTAATGGGTAATGTGTTGATGCTGCCTGTTTGTGGGGATCAGAGGTTTATCACTATGAAGTTGAAATGATTTGAGTATAGGAGCAGGGAGGCTCTACTGCAGTTGTACAGGGTCTTGGTGAGACCACACATGGAGTATTGCGTACAGTTTTGGTCTCCTAATCTGAGGAAAGACATTCTTTCCACAGCGGGAGTACAGAGAAGGTTCACCAGACTGATGCCTGGGATGTCAGGACTTTCATATGAAGAAAGACTGGATAGTCACGGCTTGTACTGGTTAGAATTTAGAAAATTGGGGGGGGGGTATTATAGAAACTTATAGAATTCTTCAGGGGTTGGACAGGCTAGATGCAGGAAGATTATTCCCGATGCTGGGGAAGTCCAGAACAAAGGATCACACACAGTTTAGGGATAAGGGGTTAGTCTTTTAAGACCGAGATGAGAATATTTTTTTTCATACACAGAGAGTGGTGAATCGTGGGAAATATCTCTGCACAGCATGTAGTTGAGGGCCAGTTACTTTGGCTATATTTAGAGGGGAGTTAGATGTGGCCCCTGGTGGCTAAAGGGACAGGGGTTATGGAGAGAAGGCAGGTAAAGGATACCTGGAGTTGGATGCTCAGCCATGATCATATTGAATGGCGGATGCAGGCTCGAAAGGCCCGAACGGCCTCTACTCCTGCACCCGTTGTCTATGTTTCCATGTTCTATATTCCTCCTCATCTCCTTCCTAAAGGAACGCCTTTTAATATTCCGAGGATGTGATCTCTGGTCCTAGATTATCCCACTAGTGGAAACATTCTGTGTGTAGACTTGTTTCTAATGTTGTCCTAATGTCTTTGTTTATTAAATAACGCGAGTTGGTTCTGCAACCCGCCCGCCCGCCTTGCAGAATTGATGTGTACATTCTGTTGAGTATGGTTCACCCCCTGTGTTTATGTCGCGGTTTCAGTCTAATGTTTCTTACCATCTGCTGTAAGCAAGATGTCTAATGTACCATCACCTCCCTTGCAAACCGATGCAGATGGCAATAAAGTCCCTGAACTAACTCTTCCTTCGCTCACTCTTACCTCGCTCGCTCATGACCTACTCTGCTGTATATCTTTGATTCACTCACAGTGAGAGCAAAGAGCTAAACTCCCATGGTGAAGTGAGAAATGGTCAGACACGAGATCTGATTCTTTATCCCAACCCTCCTAACTGCAGCTTCTCATCTGTTAGTATCGAGCAGGATGCAGAATAATGTATTTCCTTCAGTAGTTACTACTAGACAGCCTCGTTAGACAATCTTCTACAATCACAGAACAGGGATTGTGCATTTGATTTGCCCCTCGCCTCGATGAATCTGCCGAGTTTGCTTTGTCCGCTGGCTGTGTTCATGTCTCTGTTACTTCCCTCCCTCCTCACAGTGAACACGCTGACCATTGTGTTCCTGTCCCGGGGAAAGTGCGGTCTCCTCCACTGGTGTCACTCGCTACTGATGGCCATGGCACGGCCGATCTACTGGTCATTATGTCGACCTGATAATGAGGACAGATTCCCATTGCTTACTATGAACATTTCAGGTTCCTGTACTATGTCCCAGGTGTGTAATATCACAGCCTTCTTCCTTTACGCGCCGTCACCGACTGTTCTGTCTGGTTCACCGTCACCTTCACCTTTGATCGATTTGTGGCCATTTGTTGCCAGAAGCTGAAAACAAACTATTGCACCGAGAGAACAGCGGCTGTGGTTCTTGGGACAGTGACCGCGCTGATCTGTTTAAAGAACATCTTCTGGTATTTTATGTTGAGCGGTCGAGTACATGCTATTAATCAGCCCTGGTTTTGTTGGAAGATCCCGGTGTTCTATACCTCACTGTCCTGGGGAATCGGGGAGTTTCTCCAGTATCTCATCACCCCCGTGATGCCCATTTGTCCTCATTGTTGTGTTCAACACTTTGACCATCAGATACGTGTTAGTGGCGAGCAGATGCCCGCAGGAGACTGCGGGGTCCCAGCAGTGGGAGAGTGGCAGTGACCCGAGATGGAGAGCCGCAGGAAATCCCTCATTTTACTGCTGGTCATCTCGGGGAATTTCATCGTGTTGTGGGCGGTCTAATGCGGTATATGTTGTGTGGTATCAGACTGGCTTATTTAATTCCTAGCGTGGTCTAATCCAGACATCTTCAGTTGGCGAACTGGGCTTCACGTTGCAGATGCTGAGCTGCTGCACAAACACGGCTCTTTACGCCCTCACCCAGACTAAGTTCAGGCAGCAGTTCAAACAATTGGTGAAATCGCCCGTTTCTCTGATTGTAAAATGCACTCAGCATCGAGGGGTTTAGGAATCAGTTCCATCTCCATCCCATCTGCTCACCCCCCTCCCACCCTCTCTCCCCAACACACTGAGGATCCTCAGTGACCTGGTCCACAGATGACTCTTGTGACCCTGGTGACCTCCGATTCCGCCACGAAGATCCACCCACCGTAGGTCCACCCACCTGCCCCACCGAATCTCCGGCAGTTTCTGGATCCAACCAACCACCCACACCCTCCCACGAGAACCACCACCGCCCCCATTACCACGCTCTCACCAACATCACCGCCCCCATTAGACACATAGAAACATAGACAATAGGTGCAGGAGTAGAGGCCATTCAGCCCTTCGAGCCTGCACCATTCGCCATTCAATATGATCATGGCTGATCATCCAACTCAGTATCCTGTACCTGCCTTCTCTCCATACCCCCTGATCCCTTTAGCCACAAGGGCCACATCTAACTCACTCTTAAATATAGCCAATGAACTGTGTGGCCTCAACTACCTTCTGTGGCAGAGAATTCCACAGATTCACCACTCTCTGTGTGAAAAATGTTTTTCTCATCTCGGTCCTAAAAGACTTCCCTCTTATCCTTAAACTGCGACCCCTTGTTCTGGACTTCCCCAACATCGGGAATAATCTTCCTGTCCAACACCTTAAGAATTTTGTAACTTTCTATAAGATCCCCCCTCAATCTTCTAAATTCTAGCGAGTACAAGGCGTGTGACCTCACCACTCGCCACATCTTCCCATCTCCCCCCATGTCTGCCTTCCGCAAAGACCGCTCCCTCCATAACTCCCTTGTCAATTCTTCCCTTCCCTCTCGTGCCACCCCCTCCCCGGGCACTTTCCCTTGCAACCGCAAGAGATGGAACACTTGTCCCTTTACCTCCCCCCTCGACTCCGTTCAAGGACCCAAGCAGTCGTTCCAGGTGCGACAGAGGTTCACCTGCATCTACTCCAACCTCATATACTGCATCCGCTGCTCTAGATGTCAGCAGATCTATATCGATGAGACCAAGCGGAGGTTGGGCGATCGTTTCGCCGAACACCTCCGCTCGGTCCGCAATAACCAAGCTGACCTCCCAGTGGTTCAGAACTTCAACTCCCTCTCCCATTCCGTCTCCGACCTCTGTGTCCTGGGTCTCCTCCATGGCCACAGCGAGCAACACCGGACATTGGAAGAACAGCACTTCATATTCCGCTTGGTGAGTCTGCATCCTGGGGGCAGGACTTTCATATGACGAAAGACTGGTTAGACTCGGCTTGTACTCGCTAGAATGTAGAAAATTGAGGGGGGGTCTTATAGAAACTTACAGAATTCTTAAGGGGGAAAGTGTGGGGGGGAGGAGGAGAGTGTGGGGGGGAGAGTGTGGGGGGTGAGTGTGGGGGGATAGTGTGGGGGGAGGAGGAGAGTGTGGGGGGC